>NW_020173971.1:981812-988983 GCF_003031525.2 Neophocaena asiaeorientalis asiaeorientalis | reverse complement strand
AGAATACACTTTCTTCTCAAGTGCTCATGGAACATTCTCCAGGATAGATCATATCTTGGGTCACAAGTCAAGCCTTGGTAAATTTAAGAAAATGGAAATCGTATCAAATATCTTTTCAGACCACCACGCTATGAGACTAGATATCAATTACAGGGAAAAAAACCTGTAAAAAATACAAACACATGGAAGCTACACAATACACTACTAACTAACCAAGAGATCACTGAAGAAATCAAAGAGGAAATCAAAAAATACCTAGAAACAAATGACAATGAAAACACTTGGGGTTTATCCCAGGGATGCAAGGATTCTTCAGTATATGCAAAACAATCAATGTGATAAACCATATTAACAAATTGAAGGAGAAAAACCATATGATCATCTCAATACATGCAAAAAAAGCTTTTGACAAAATTCGACACCCATTTATGATAAAAACCCTCCAGAAAGTAGGCATAGAGGGAACTTACCATAACATAATAAAGGCCATATATGACAAACCCACAGCCAACATTGTTCTCAATGGTGAGAAACTGAAACCATTTCCTCTAACATCAGGAACATGACAAGGTCATCCACTCTCACCACTATTATTCAACATAGTTTTGGAAGTTTTAACCACAGCAATCAGAGAAGAAAAAGAAATAAAAGGAATCCAAATCAGAAAAGAAGTAAAGCTGTCACTGTTTGCAGATGACGTGATACTATGTACAGAGAATCCTAAAGATGCTACCTGAAAACTAATAGAGCTAATCAATGAATTTGGTAAAGTAGCAGGATACAAAATTAATGCACAGAAATCTCTGGCATTCCTATACACTAATGATGAAAAATCTGAAAGTGAAATCAAGAAAACACTCCCATTTACCATTGCAACAAAAAGAATAAAATATCTAGGAATAAACCTACCTAAGGAGACAAAAGACCTGTATGCAGAAAATTATAAGACACTGATGAAAGAAATTAAAGATGGTGCAAACAGATGGAGAGATATGTTCTCAGCTTGGAAGAATTAATATTGTGAAAATGACTATACTACCCAAGGCAATGTACAGATTCAATACAATCCCTATCAAACTACCAGTCGGATTTTTCACAGAACTATAAAAAGAAATTTCACAATGTGTATGGAAAAACAAAAGACCCCAAGTAGCCAAAGCAATCTTGAGAAAGAAAAACAGAGCTGGAGGAATCAGGCTCCTGGACTTCAGACTATACTACAAAGCTACAGTAATCAAGACAGTATGGTACTGGCACAAAAACAGAAATATAGATCAGTGGAACAGGATAGAAAGCCCAGAGATCAACCCACACACGTATTGTCACATTATTCTTGATAAAGAAGGCAAGCATATACAATGGAGAAAAGACAGCCTCTCAATAGGTGGTGCTGGGAAAACTGGACAGCTACATGTAAAGGAATGAAATTAGAACACTCCCTAACACCATACACAAAAATAAACTCAAAATGGGTTAAAGACCTAAATGTAAGGCCAGAACTATCAAACTCTTAGAGGAAAACATAGGCAGAACACTCTATGACATAAATCACAGCAAGATCCTTTTTGACCCACCTCCTAGAGGAATGGAAAGAAAAACAAAAATAAACAAATGGGACCTAATGAAACTTAAAAGCTTTTGCACAGCAAAGGAAACCATAAACAAGATGAAAAGACAACCCTCAGAATGGGAGAAAATATTTGCAAATGAAGCAACTGGCAAAGGATTAATCTCCAAGATTTACAAGCCACTAATGCTGCTCAGTATCATAAAACAAACAACCCAATCCAAAAATGGACAGAAGGCCTAATTAGACATTTCTCCAAGGAAGATATACAGATTGCCAACAAACACATGAAAGGATTCTCAACATCACTAATCATTAGAGAAATGCAAATCAAAACTACAATAAGGTATTACCTCACGCTGGTCAGAATGGCCATCATCAAAAAATCTACAAACAATAAATGCTGGAGAGGATGTGGAGAAAAGGGAACCCTCTTGCACTGTTGGTGGGAATGTAAATTGATACAGCCACTATAGAGAACAGTATGGAGGCTCCTTAAAAAGCTACAAATAGAACTACCATATGACCCAGCAATCCGACTACTGGGCATATACCCTGAGAAAACCGTAATTCAAAAAGAGTCATGTACCACGTGTTCATTTCAGCTCTATTTACAATAGCCAGGACATGGAAGCAACCTAAATGTCCATTGACAGATGAATGGATAAAGAAGATGTGTCACATATATACAATGGAATGTTACTCAGCCATAAAAAGAAACTAAATTGAGTTATTTGTCGTCAGGTGGATGGACCTAGAGTCTGTCATACAGAGTGAAGTAAGTCAGAAAGAGAAAAATACTGTATGCTAACACATATATATGGAATCTAAAAAAAAAAACAATGGTCTGAAAAACCTAGGGGCAGGACAGGAATAAAGACGCAGACGTAGAGAATGGACTTGAGGACATGGGGAGTGGGAAGGGTAAGCTGGGACGAAGTGAGGGACTGGTATTTACATATATACACTACCAAATGTAAAATAGCTAGTGGGAAGCAGCCGCATAGCACAGGGTGATCAGCTTGGTGCTTTGTGACCACCTAGAGGGGTGGGATAGGGAGGGTGAGAGGGAGACGCAAGATGGAGGAGATATGGGGCTATATATATATGTATAGCTGATTCACTTCGTTATAAAGCAGAAACTAACACACCATTGTAAAGCAACATACTCCAATAAAGATGTTAAAAAAAAAAAAAAGAAGACTTTTCAAAGAACCAAAGGCTCAAGAGAGACTTCCCTGCTTGTCCAGTGGTTAAGACTCCACATTTCCACTCCACGGGGCACGGGGTGGATCCCTGGTTGGGAAACTACGATCCTGCGTGCTGTGTGGCATGGCCAAAAACAAAACAAAACAAAACAAACCCCCCCCAAAAAACCCCAAAGGCTCCAAGTGGGCAGAGGGCAGGATTTGGATGGAAGCAACCTTCCCCCACCCTTTCCTCTTCGTATGGAGCTGCAGCAGTTGTTCCCTGGGAGGGTTCTGGAGAGGTGTCAGGTAGAAGGTGTGTTCTGTGGTCAAGTACCTGTGGGAACTGGGCTGAGTGCATCAGCAGACTTTCCCAAACCCTGCAGTCATGAGCATCACGAGGATGACGGTCTCCGTGAAATGTAGCAGGAGAGACTCAGAGAGAGGCATGGGACAGATGGGCTCGTGGTGACTGAGAGATGAGTATGTACTATGGGATGGAATAGGTTCCACCTATGGAACTAAGCATTGCAAGTCATGTGAAAAGGTCGGGCTTGCTCCACATTGGGTAATACCACTAGTGATAATCAATCCACATAACGTAAATGTAGGTTGAGTTCAGGATTTGATAGATTATAAGCTCTTTGAGGATAGGTATTTATTTCAATAGCTCTGGAGCTGGGCTTAGTTCTTAATAGACCACAGTAAATATATGTTGAAGTAAATTGAATTTTGGATTGCTTTTGGAACCAGCAGGAGGCAGAGATAAGTGCTACGGTCAGTAGGAATCAGTGTCCTATAAGGAAAGTAGGAGGGAAGAGTGTTAAGACAATGGGGGGGCCTGCATCCTGGAGACATCTTTCTGGGTTCAGTAGCAGGAAAACAGGCAAAGGCTTAGACAGAGCGCCTGCAGGTTGGTTCCCGCTGCAAACATCCCTGGGCTCATTCTCCTCCGAATCACTGAAACATAGACTCAAAGGAGCAAAGACAGCTGGGTCTCCAGAGTCACATAGTGACTAACACTGAGCTCCATCACCTTCTGCACCCGTAACAGTCGAGAAAACCTTGAGGGAAAAAAAGCCAGGTCTTTCTCTGACTGTTGTTTATTGTCTTGAGAGAGTCTGGCTCGTGGAAGCAGCTGTGGGGAGGAACATACAGGAAGTCACGCGCCGTGCCCTGGGTATTGCTCGTGTCTGAAGCCCATCGTCAGCTTAGCCCTTGTGTGGTTCTTCTGGCAGAAGCAGGGCCTTCGTGGCTCCTGCTCTGCCCTCAACCCCTGGGAAGTTCTCCCACCTGGGGCTGTGGGGGGAAGGGAGCAGGTGGGAGCAGAGTAAGTGCTCAGGGAGAGTGACTTTAACGCCAATCACTTCTACAAGGTTGCCCTTTGTTCATGTCCAGCTTTTGAGTGGTTGGTCAGTCTGGTCCCAAGAGAAGCAAGGGGGAGGGGTCAGGACTATGCTGGGTAATGGATGGTAATGTGTTCGGTTTTGATGTTGTATAGATCAAGGTGATTCCAGCTATGGTGTGATAGAGACTGGCTCCATTTTTGATGTTTGACTGCTGACAGCTTTCAAGCCTCATCAGGCTCCCTTCCCCTTCCTCCCACGTCTGGGCAAGCTGATAAGAAAGTCTTCATGCTCCCTCACTCGACAGAGGAGAGTTCCAGCCACGCAAAACCTGGCTTGTTTGCGAGCCCTCCTTAGTCCCATCCACTAACCACGATAAAAGCCCAAGCCAGTCACCCCTCTTCCCTCTCTCAAGCCATCTTTAGACCTGATTGGGAGCCTGCCCTGCTTTCCCCTGAAGACTCATTCTGTGAGTGATAGATCTCTTCATGCCCTCTTGTGCATGTGTGGCATCGTCAGTGTCAACATCCGAACCAAATTTTGGGTTGGGGGTTGGTCTGGCCCTCACGCCAGGGCAACCAAAACATATGGTAGCAGATGAACCCTGAATGCAATAGAAGTCTATTTCGGGTTCATGTCCTAGTCCATTGCAGGAGTTCCTGGTCAGACAGGCTTCCATGAGCTCATTCAGAGACCCAGGCTCCTTCTATCTTGTGGCTCCTCCCATCTTGTGGCTCCTCCACCTATTCCAGGTCTTTAGAATTCTCTCCATTCAGTCAACAGATGGGAGAAAAACAGGGAGAGTCACATGATAGGTTTTGGAAGGGGTCAGACTTGGAACTGGTACACATCACTTCCCAACTTTCCTTTGCTTAGAACTCAGTCATAAAGCCACACCCACCCACATGGAACGTTGGGAAATGTAGTCTAGGTGGGTTTTGGTGAATGTGTAGCAGTCCCCACCACAGATATGTTGGCTTTGAATATCAATTGGTCATTGAGGTGAAATATTTAAAAGGAAGTAAGTAGAGGGGTCGGAGGAGAAAGTTCTGGGCTAGAGCTATGCATTTATAAGTCTAATTTCTAGGCAATGAAAGGGAAAAGGGAAAGAAAAGGAAAAAGAGGATAATTCTATTCATAATTTCCTTCTTGTTTGATTTTCATCTTTGAGGATTGCCTCCTAAAACCTCACTAGCAGTGAGGGGTGTTGACAGGGAGAGAAAAAAAGCAGGAAGATGTGAAATTCCACCCCTTGAAATTAGAACCAGCAGCTTGTCTACACACACACACGTGCGCGCACACACACACACATATACACACATCACACACACTTTTTTCTTTTTTCTTTTTTTTTAATGATCAAGCCTCTCCAGTCTCCTGCCCTTCTAAGCCTCCAATGAGAAGAAAAAGGAAGTAGCAGGCTAATTGGAGAAAAGGGTGAAGGAATGGCAGACTTAGTAAAGGAGAGAGGAAATCAGTCTGCGATTTTAAGGCTGTCTAGAATGTCTTTCCATAAGTCATTATGGTCTCCTTGCCAGTTAATTTCATTTCAAATGAAGTTGAAAGGTAATCTGATAGGTTTCATTATCTCCGCAAATAATTCATCAATTCAGATGAACTCAGAACCATGACATAGCATGTAGGAGGATTTCAAGGTCTGACAAGGTGATAATTACCAGGACTGCGCTGGAACTGACAGCTGTTATCGGAATGATCTACTTTTTATTGAAATTCTTTGTGTGATTAGAAAAAAAGATGCCTAAATCAAATTAGTCTGCAGCAGTTGGCAGACCCATATTGCTCCAGTGCAGGCCAGCAGAGCTGTGTGTGGATGTGTACAGAGAGGGCAGGGTCTGTGCCTGATTTAGGACTTCACAGGCAGGAGACTCTCACATCTAGCTAATGACAAGAGCTGTTCAGATATGCAGAGCCGAATGGTATGTTCAGTTCCAGAATCCTGGAGAAACCTGAGAAGGGGAATCAGACACATTTATCAGCCCAAGCCAGTTGCTTTGTAGTAGCTCCTACCTTACTCAGGCTGGCGATGTATTGCTGCATTAGCAGGTTACGTCCATTCTACAATCTCCTCTCCCACCCCCCTGCCCCCAGATGGATGACAGAAAGTGAAGATGGAACATAATTGTTTGTCTGGTGGACCAGAAGGAAAGATTATTTCTTCTGTAAGCACTAAATCATTGCTTTAATGTAAGTATACTTAAGCTGATGGAATATCTTCTTCAACCTTGACATACATGTAAGCTTATGAGATAAACTCATAAGGTTCAGGATAACTGTAACAGAGAATGGATAGATAGAGTGCATATATTAGAAGATCAGTACTTGCAAGTTAATGATCTATTTATTCATTTGTATATCACTCACTCATTCATTTATTCTATAAGAGTTTATAAAATATCTGCCATGTACAGCCCTGAATATATCAAGATGAATAAAATGTAGCTGATGCTCTCAGCCTTCAAGGAGCTCACAGCTGTTTATTTCTCTACCTCTGTCTCCATCCATGCAGCCACCCATCCATGCAGCCAGCCATCCATCCATCCATGCAACCAACCATCCATCCATCCATCCATCCATCCATCCATCCATCCATCCATCTATCCATCCATCCATCCTTCCATCCATCCATCTGAGATGCCCACTGAGTCCTTAGTGGCTCTCAGAGATTCAACTGTGCCTCAACCCCCCAGTACTATAGCTCTCTGAAACTCTAAAAGCCCTTCCCAGAGTTGATTTATGTGCTGGATGTTTACTCCTCCTTCTCTCTGTTTCTGTGCTTTTGGGCTGCCTGGACAGTCCTTATTCCAATACTTTAGTGTGAACACAAAGCCTTGCCCCATCACTGGTTTCTATCTCTCCAATTCATATGTCTTAATTATTTTGTGAGTTTAGTAATTTTATATAAGATGGGGGAAAAGCAAAGGGAAGAGTCATATCCTGGAGCCTTTGACCTTTACACATTTCCTCTCCCTTTCTCTCACCCTTCTTGTGTTTCTTCTAAAGATGTAAAAATATATGAGACTTCCAACCCTCCCTGCCCCAACACACACACA
>NW_020173971.1:892522-981726 GCF_003031525.2 Neophocaena asiaeorientalis asiaeorientalis | reverse complement strand
CCCCCCCCCCCACACACACACACACACACACACACACACACACACACACACACACACACACACACCCTACAGTCTCCCACTGAATAAATCATTCCCTGGGGGCTCAACTTTTACCCCAAGTCAGTTGGTCAAACACAGTTTTCCAAAGAAAACTTCCCAAAAGGAGTTCTAGAAAGGAAATGGATTCTTTCCCCCTCTACTATGTATTATTTATCTATGTATATTTTATCTTAAAACCCCAGTCTTAAGACAGGGCATGGATAGCTGAATAAGTGATGGGAAATGATTGATAGGCAGATAGATAGGTAGGTAAGTAGTTTACCTTAAAACTAGGGTCAGCTTTCATGTACCTCGGAAAAAGCAAATGAAAAACTTCAACAATTACAGTTCGGTTTGCACCTCTATTTCTTAAGCTAAAGTTTTTAACGTAGGTGTCTTGGCCTGAGATCTTGTACTGCAAGGTGCGAAAAAGCATTTAATCAAGTTTAAGCAATAAGGCATGTACTAAGTTATCTACTGTTGTGTAACAAGTTACTCCAAAACTTAGTTTCATGAAACAGTAAACATTCATTATCTCACCGTTTCTGAGGGCCAGGAGTCTGGGAGCAGCTTAGCTGAGTCGTTCTGGCTTAGGGTGTCTCTTGAGGTTGTAGTCCGGATGTTGGCCAGAGTTGTGGTCATGGGAAGACTTGACTGGGATGGAAGATCTGCTTTTGAAGTGCTCCTCACATGGCTATTAGCAGGAAGCCTCAGTTCCTCATAACGTGGGTCCCTTCTCACAACGTGTTGCATGGCTTTGGAGTAATCTAGAGGACAAGGGGAAATCACAATGTATTTTATGACCAAGACTCAGAGGTGGAGGGGAGTACGTGTGGGTGTGGCTAGTAGGGGTGCTGATCGTCAATGGCCATCTTGGAGGTGGCTCCATAGCGCACGTACTTAAGGGCACCAGATTCAATTCCATGAACATCTGAGAGCAAGAAACTAGTGGAAGCGGAAATAGGAAGGTAGGAAGCTGTGGTCTCTTTCAACCCTGCTTCTTTCTAGTTCCTTTCTATCTACAAGTGTTTGTGGCCTAATGTGGTCACTTCAGGCTCCAACCCCACAAACTTTTCAGTACAACATGAACAACAACAATGTATGCTTTCTTAATATATTTTATAGTTATCACTATTGCAGTGGCTAACGTTTCTTGAGCAGTTATAGTCTATGTTCAAGGTTAAGTGCATTGCATAAGATGAAGAGACTGAGAACAGGGATGTTGAAGGTTACCTGGCTAGAATTTCTGTGTCATTCATTTCACTTCTTTTGAAGGCAAAATCTCTCTGGTCACTGCCAGTTAGGTCACAGTACAGTTAGGTTACAGAACAGAGACTGTTCCTTTTGGGGCTGTGGGAACCGCGCACCAAACTAGATGGAAAGATTAAGCATGGCAGGAAAATGGATTCACATACCTGCTGGAATAAGCAATGGTTTTGTTAAACTTAAGACTTTGCGTTAATTGCCACCATTAGTAAATAGAAATCTACGTGTGCAATGTTCAGACAGTAGCTAAAAGCATTAAAACTGCTATAAAAGATTTTTTTCTCAGAATACCAGCAGTTTAAATGTATGCTATTATTTTTTCATATTAAATTTTGCCATCTCGTGGCTTGCCTTACAACTACTGAAGAAGCAGGAGGTTTTTGAAAGGCTACACAAGTAAAAATCCCAGAGGAAGGAGTGGATGTGTATTTCAAATATACATTCAGCTCCCTTTGCCAATAAATGAGAGGTTAAGGAGCCAGAATTTCCCCCATAAAAAGTAGAGAAATCATTTAACTACCAAGTGCTACATCCCACTGTATTATATTTTTGTCTCGTTCCATCTTTTTATATTTGTATTGTTTCTGGTGAATTCTTATTCACCAAGCCAGTGAATAGAGGAATGTGGATAAGTAGGATACATTTCCAAGGCGGGAGCGTTCACTCATTCATTCAGCAAAACACCTGTTGAGCTTTGGCATGTGAGGTGTCATGCTGGGCGATGGTGTATTCAGGATTCATTCATCATCCTCTGATTGTATTTACTGAGAGCTTTTTAGCTTCCTGAGACCTTGAGAGATGCTGTGAAGATTAAAAAAAAAGAAGAAAAGGGAGTAAGATAAATGAGATAAGCTTCTTGTTCCTAAAAGGCTTTGAAATAGCATTGAGAAAACAAAATTAACATGAAACAATCAAGAAACAAAACAAGAAAGTCTTTTTTTCCCCCTGAATAATGGGACTTTATTTCTATGCATTCTCTGTGCTCTACATGTTCAGAGAAACTCCTCTGGTAACAAACTATAGAAATGATCCCTGAGAGTATAGTCTTAAGACAGTTATTGTGTGAACTTTTGTGGTACAATCTCTGAGAACACCAGGAGGTTACAGAAGGGGCTGAAGGGCTGAAGGGAGGGGCTGGGGAGGCTTCTCAGGGGAGGTGTCACGGGGGCAGGTGCCCTCACAGGGGGCTGCTAAGAGCCCTGGAGAGTGGGGTTGGGGGAGGGATGGTAAGGAAGAGAAGAAGGGGGTGCTCTGGAGAAAGTCCCCCCACTCTGACTTGGTTTCACCCCGGGTCAGACATTTTTCTGCCTTACATCTCACCCTCCCACACCCCTAAGAACGTCCAGAGCTAAACTGGATGCTGTGATGAACACTCAGGTTTGGACGAGGTGGGTTTAGAACCTCATGGGCCCTGAAACTGCAGTCCATGCCACCCCCTGGATTCTAAAGATGAGAATTTGACCCAGAGGAGGAACCCAACTCCCAGAGCCTTTGGTCCTTCTCTGGTTCCAAACAGAAAGGCTGGGGGCCATCGTGGAAAGACCCCAGAGGAGATTGACAAGGGGATTATGACGTGAGTGCACAGCCTCAAGGGACAGGTATTATTCAATCTGGAGAAAACGGAAGGACGTAATAAACATGATCCTTAAGTACATCAAAGATCTTACATAGCAGAGGCTGGGGACTAACCCTGATTTCTCTGAAGGGCTATGACAACTCCATCGGAAAGTTTGGGGTCAGTGCTGTTGGGCTACTGCCTACCCTGACATGACCAATGCCTCTGGACAGGCACCACCTATGAGGGGAACTCCAGGATTCTCCTCGGGTGGCCAGCTGCCCCAGTTCGCCCAGGACTTTCAGTCCTAAAACTGGGACTTTCCTGGGCAAACTGGGGCCAAGAGTACCTCCTTCTGGTACTTGCGTTTTGACTCAGCAGCTCACCTGGTCCAGGCTCAGGTGTGCTCCCCTCCAGTACTGCCCACGGTGGGGGCAGAACCCCCAAGATGATGACCCCCATGACCATCAGTTCCAGGGGCGAGTTGAGCTGAGATGGCGTTTACCCAAGACCACATGGTCTGGTTGCTCAGAGAATCCCAGGCACGGCAGGAACCTCGGTGCCACTTACCACGCCTGGGGGTCACCGTGAAGAACAAAAGCAGGAGAGTGAGTGAGTGAAAATGATAAATGGATCGATTCTTCCGTCCAGTTGTCCAGTGTTCCCAGTTGGGAAAACAAACGGGTGACAAAATGGGTGGGGCCACAACTTCCCCCTGTCTGAGGCTCACACAGTGAACTTATTTACAGTCTCTCGGCTTCTAAAAGACATGTCAGGCACAATTTCTGACAGTTTACAAGACTAACTCTGCTGAGAGCATTTTTAAAAGGGCCGAATCTCTCTGGAATAATTTTAATTGTATCTCAGACGGCGACGATTTTTCAAAAAGGGAATGGTTTTAATTACACTTAAGCATTTCGACATGCTTGGCAACGTGCTAAGTACCTCACTGGGATTATTTTGCTAAACCCTCATCATAATCCTACAGGCAAGGTGCCATCACACTCCCCATATTAGCAGGTGAGGAAACTGAGGTCAGGAAAGTGAGGTCACACGGTGGTAAGCTGGGCATCCGGCTGATGAATTTAGCCCCAGAGCCCGTGTTCTGCCCTGTGTCAGGTGCCTGGGCTAACCTGGCAGCCGAAATGAGCTTTAGAGGCTGAATTTTATCTTGGTGTCCAGGAAACACCTGCTACTCCTAGTTGGCACAAGTCATCAAATGAATAACCAACACCTTTTATATTTAGCTGATATCATCAGAAACTATGGAAATACCTAAAAATAGCCTCTTGTTGGCGATGCTGGTTCTCATTTTTGAAGGTAAGGACGTGGTGGCAGAGAAGCAAATCTACCATTCTATTTAAAGGATCATTATTCTGGTTTTGAATAATGTAAGACTATGCTGGGATGAGGGTTTACTAGTTTAAATGCTATTTTTCATGCATGAAATTGAAAGGAACTAAGCTTGAGCTGTCAGCTGAGATGAGAGAGAGACTCAGGCCTGAGCTGCTTTGCTTCAGAAAACTCACAGCTACATGCTCCTCGCTGGGGCTTCAAGTTCCCAGACAAGATGAGGGAGAATAAATTTGACCTAATCAAGACCTTTATCTTGAAAAATTTAAGTGGTTTGACCCAAACCAGGCACCTCAGAGCACATCCTGTCTTAGTCTGTTTGGGCTGTTATGACAAAGTACCATAGACTGAGTGTCTTATAAACAACAGACACTTATTTCTTACCGTTCTGGAGGCTGGAAGTCTGAAGTCAGGGTACCAGCAAGGCGGAGTCCTGGGGAGGGCCTTTTTCTGGGTTGCAGACTGCTGACTTGTTGTATCCTCACACGGTGGAGAGCAGAGAGCCACAAGTTCTCTTGTGACTCTCAAAAGGACACTAATCCCATTCATGAGGGCCCCATCTTCATGACCTCATCTAACCCTAATTACCTCCCAAAGGCCCCACTGTCTAATACCATCACATTGAGGGACAGGGTTTCAACATATAAAATTGAGGGGATACAAACATTCAGTCCACAGCATCCCCATCAATGAAATTTAACAA
The DNA here is from genome assembly GCF_003031525.2 of Neophocaena asiaeorientalis asiaeorientalis. Taxonomy (NCBI): domain Eukaryota; kingdom Metazoa; phylum Chordata; class Mammalia; order Artiodactyla; family Phocoenidae; genus Neophocaena; species Neophocaena asiaeorientalis. The sequence continues at coordinate 976,810 of NW_020173971.1, read as the reverse complement.
CTGGATTTCCTAAACCAAACTAGATTGGAAGCATCTGAGCTGTATGATGTGGATTCCAGCTGTCAAACTGTTAATTCCCGGTTCACAGTGGCTGAGTTATCTCATGGGGCCCTTTGTGAGCACTAAAAACAAAGCCACCCCCTCTGGGTGGATGCAGCTCCAGGCAGGCTGAGTTTTGGTCCCATTTCATCCCACTTGCCTCCTCAACCCTGCACCCCTCAAGGGCCTACACGGTGGCTCCAGTCTCTGGGAAAACCTCAAAGCCTTTAGGTTCAGCACCTCTATGGGCCAGCTTCTACACAGGGTCCAAAGATATAAGAACAAGTAAGACATAGCCCTCGCTCTCAATGGCCATACGAGATCCTCACTCTGCTGAGGGAAGCAGACACAACAGCACATGAAGCAGGGCAGCTGTGGGCAAGACGTGGCCTGGGAGTAGGGGAGCTGGAGGGTGGGAGGGGTGGGACTAAGGAGGGTTCTCTGGGGGAAGGGGCACTGGACCTGAAGTGCACAGCTGGCTCCTCGTATTCAGAAGCCTCTGGAGCTCCACACAGTTAAGTGTGGTTAAGAGCTTAGGGTCTGCAGTCGACTGGAACTGAGGGTGAATCTTGGCACTGCCACTTACTGACTACACAACTTGGGCGAGTTATTTGTCCTTTACAAATCTTGGTTTCCTTATCTGTAAAATGGAAAAACAATAATACCTACTTTTATAGGGGTGTTGTGAGGATTAAATAAAATAATGGATGAGAAGCCCTTATGCGTCATCGTGCCCAACTGATGGCATTATTATTATTATTGCCATAGGGAGTTTTGCCCAAGGACCCCATCTGATGCTTACACTGATGTAGTCAGGAGGGAAAGGGCTGCGAGGGCAGCGGAGGGGTCAGTCCCACGTGTGGACGGCCAGGGCTGTGATTGCAGGAGGCTCAGAGTCACCAGAGCCCTCTGGAGCACCTGAGCCCTCCCCATCCCCAGGGCATGGGAATACCTTCAACACAGGACAAAACCTTCCGTCGTGCAATCAGATGAGCGTTAACCAGTAGACCATCCCAGAGGAGGAGATTTCAGAGAAGAAAATTCACTTCAAACTTCTTTTCTCAGAGCAGTTTCTTGGTAGAAGGTGGAGAGATGGTGAAAGGGTGAGGAGAAAACAAGTTGGGGACAGAGAATAAAAATTCAGGGGAATTTTGGATTTGTTCAGGTGAAAGCTTGGTGTGCAGCGTGCTCGAGAGAAAACCAGACCAGAGCAGATGGCAAGGCCACTCTCTGGGTGGTTGGGTGGGTCTGTCCTTCCAGAGGCCAGTTGGGTCTGGTCTGAAGGCCCCACAGACTCACCAAGGAGCCAGCTCAGGTGGGGCTGGGGGTTCAGGATCCCTAGCAGGCTCCCTTGCTTTTCTTGCTCCCTCTCTTGGTCAGGCTCATTTTCTTATTTTTCCAAATCTGGAGCCAGAGGATGTGGGGACACACTGGATCTGCCAATGGGCTATCCAGTCAAGGATTCTGCTGCCAACAGAAGCCTGAAGGATATGGTACCAAAGAGCTGGGCAGAGGAGTGAGTGTTCCCTGGTGGCAGCCTTAAACTTCAATTTATCTAATCCCTTTGATATTTTCTTCCAGCATATCCTCCCCCTGAGGTAAAGCATTTCCCTGAATTACTGGCATTGCTTTCTTTTAATGGACTCTGGGAAAATGACTCAAGAATTGCAGCTGAACCAAGGAGACTTCATTTCTAGGGTGGCACTGTCCCGGCAAAGATGCTAGTCCTGGCCATGTCACCATCTTGTCCATTCCAGCTCTGGCCTTCCGGTTTCCTGTTCTCACATGTCCTTAAGTTGTGCTTCAACACCTTGTTTTGTTTGGAGCTGATTGCTTTCTGTCCTTTGAGATCAAGTGGCATTATATAACTCACCCTTTGCAGGTGAGCAGGAAATATCATTTTACCGGAAGGGCCAACCTGTATCAAAATAGTGACGTCCAAAATGTAGAAGTGGTGGTTAAAAATAAGCCATGCTCATTACATGTCTCCCTGCCCTACATAGCTGTCCAAAAACTCACATCTTGTTCTGCCCAAGTGTAAATAGTCTCCCTATTTAGAAATGGCACAGTGGGAGGTAAATGAATTGGCTAAGAGAGACCAGTCATAACTCATCACACTGAAATGCTTAAAAACTCTTTATGGAAAAATTCTAAGGCCTGTCAGTTGTTGAAAGCCAGGCTCTGTGCTAGGAGCTTTACATACATTATCTTATTTAATCCTCGCACCAACTCTGCAAGGTTCTTCTTATTTTATTTAATAGATGAGGAAGGGAGGCTCAGCAAAGTTAAGGAGCTTATTTTGGGTCATGCAGATCACGATAGGGAAACCGGGATTCAGACAGCGGTCATTCTTGTCCTAAGCCCATGTTATTTTCACTAGACCCCATTGCTAATGACTGGTCAGAGGATGAGGTTATCAGGTGCATTTGAAGACCTTGTCCTTCATCATTATTTTTAATCAATTAATTTAATTTTGGCTGCGTTGAGTCTTTGTTGCTGTTTGCAGGGGCTTCTCTTCGTTGCGGTGTGTGGGCTTCAGTAGTTGTGGCTCATGGTCTCTAGAGCCCAGGCTCAGTAGTTGTGGCGCACAGGTTTAGTTGCTCCAGGACATGGGGGATCTTCCCGGATCAGGGCTCAAACCTGTGTCCCCTGCATCGCCAGGCAGATTCTTAACCACTGCACCACCAGGGAAGTCCCTGTCCTTCATTATTTATTTATTTATTTTACATCTTTATTGGAGTATAATTGCTTTACAATGGTGTGTTAGTTTCTGCTTTATAACAAAGTGAATCAGTTATACATACACATATGTTCTCATATCTCTTCCCTCTTGCACCTCCATCCCTCCCACCCCTCTAGGTGGTCACAAAGCACCGAGCTGATCTCCCTGTGCTATGCAGCTGCTTCCCACTAGCTTAAATATTAACAGTTGTTATATCTTCTTCTTGGATCAATCCCTTGATCATTATGTAGTGTCCTTCTTTGTCTCTTCTAACAGTCTTTATTTTAACGTCTATTTTGTCTGATATGATAATTGCTACTCCAGCTTTCTTTTGGTTTCCATTTGCATGGAATATCTTTTTCCCTCCCATTACTTTCAGTCTTTATGTGTCTCTAGGTCTGAAGCGGGTCTCTAGTAGACAGCATATATATGGGTCTTGTTTTTGTATCCATTCAACCAGTCTGTGTCTTTTGGTGGCAGCAGCGGCCTTAGCATCTCATGCCCGTCTCTGGGGTCCGCGCTTTTAGCCGCGGCTCGCGCCCGTCTCTGGAGCTCCTTTAAGCAGCGCTCTTAATCCCCTCTCCTCGCCCACCAGGAAACAAAGAGGCAAGAAAAAGTCTGTTGCCTCTTCTGCAGGTCCATACTTTTCCCGGACTCCCTCCCAGGTAGCCGTGGCGCATTAACCCCCTGCAGGATGTGTTCACGCCGCCAACCCCAGTCCTCTCCCTGCCTCCAACCGAAGCCCGAGCCTCAGCTGGCAGCCCCGCCCGCCTCGGCGGGTGAGCCCAAAAGCCTCTCGGGCTGGTGAGTGCCGGTCGGCACCAATCCTCTGTGCGGGAATCTCTCCGCCTGCCCTCCGCACCCCTGTTGCTGTGCTCTACTCCGCGGCTCCGAAGCTTCCCCCTCCGCCACCCGCAGTCACTACCTGCGAAGGGGCTTCTAGTGTGTGATAACCTTTCCTCCTTCACAGCTCCCTCCCACTGGTACAGGTCCCGTCCCTATCGTTTTGTCTCTGTTTATTCTTTTTTCTTTTGCCCTACCCAGGTACATGGGGAGTTTCTTGCCTTTTGGGAGGTCTGAGGTCTTCTGCCAGCGTTCAGTAGGTGTTCTGTAGGAGTTGTTCCACGTGTAGATGTATTTCTGGTGCATCTGTGGGGAGGAAGGTGATCTCCGCGTCTTACTCTTCCGCCATCTTCCCGATTCTCCCCTGTCCTTTATTATTGTCAGGAAATTCTTGGCCTGATACTTGGCTGAAAGGTACTACGGTGAGGCTGCTTATGAAGGATAAAGCCTGAAATTAAATTCCCTCTCACTGTGGTTGAGTCCATTCCAGGCTTCCCTGAACCCCAGGCCCTTGGCCTGGTTCTTGTTCTGTAAATGATGGTCTACATGACAGTGACAAGGTTGGTGTCCTGCTTGCCTCTGTGCACTGGCCTTTCGTGGATTTTCTGATAATAATGGCTGTTAAGATTTTAAAGCAGTCCAATAAATAGTGCCTCCAATCCTGTCCATATTCTGAATCAGAAATAAGGCAAAGAGGACTTCCCTGGTGGCACGGTGGTTAAGAATCTGACTGCCAATGCAGGGCACAAGGGTTCGATCCCTGGTCTGGGAAGATCCCACATGCCATCGAGCAACTAAGCCCATGTGCCACAACTACTGAGTTTGCGCCCTGGAGCCCACAAGCCACAACTACTGAGCCTGTATGCCACAACTACTGAAGCCCGTGTGCCTAGAACTGGTGCTCTGCAACAAGAGAAGCCACCACAATAAGTCCATGCACTGCAAGGAAGAGTGGACCCACTCGCTGCAACTAGAGAAGCCCCGTGTGCAGCAACGAAGACCCAACGCAGCCAAAAATATAATAAAAAGAAATAAGGTAAAGAGTAAGGTAGATGTAGGCCAGATATCATCTTCGTTGTGGATAAAGGCTAGATTGGAGAACATTGTTTAGTGAGAGCAAAATGGGTGTCTGTTGCAGGATGGTGGGAAGCAACATCTGAGCTGGAGATTAGGTTGCAGGAGGTGCTTTAGGGAGTTCTTTCAGGATCTACAACCATAGGCGGAAGCGGAAAGAAAGCAGGGTGGGCAGAGAAAAGCAGCAATGATGCGGTCTTATCAGAGGCCTCAGCCAACTCCTTGGAGCATGCTGGGTCTTTATACTTTTATATAGGCCAGTCACAGGGTTCAGGCTGCCTCTGGCAAAGGGCATGACTTTGGAAGACAGCGATATTGTCAAGGACAATTCCCAGGGTGGGCTATTGGTTGAGGGCTGTCAGCCAGCAGCACCCACAGCAGAGAAGGGAACAGTCGTTTGGTCCTCACAGTAAGTCCTGGCAGCTCATGAGTGTCCACTGCATGAATCTACTTCTTCATTCAGTTTCTGGAAGCAGCTTCTCCAGGATGCTGGCAGACCTCTTTTCCTGGCACAGACATATAAGAAAAGTGTTAGTGGGACAAACTATAGCTCCCATCACAGGAGCTGGTCTTGAGGCCACAACTGATGTTCAGTATCCCACATCCTCAGAAAACACCTCTGCTGGTCTAAGTGGGTGGCCAGGTGGTGTGACTAAGACTCTCATCCCTGATGACGTTTGTCCCTGGGCGCCATACCTTCCTCAGGCTATGGTTGCTGAAGTTGTCGATTTAACATTAAAATTGGTTAAGGGGATGCCAAGAGATGCAAAACAGATGACCTGGGGCACCAGATTCCTCTGTACTCCCACGTGTACAGCAGCTCCGCCTCCTCTTACTGGTCAGGGTCAGTTTCTCCTGCCAAGATGGTAACTCTACTTCTTGTCAAGTTCCCTGGCACAGCAAAACCCAAGTGTCCAGGCAGTAGCCGTTACTTATAGTTCAGCAGTTCTTTTGCTATATTCTCTTGTGGGAATGGACCCCCCCACCGACACACCCCAAACTTGGACTTCTAAACCTGAAAAGCCCAGAGTGGAGGAGATGGGAAACACAAAGTCTCCAGTGGGTCACTGGCAGTGACAGTAACCGGAGACATGTCACTACATCTTCCTACTACTGAACTCCGGATTTAGCAGAGCTGGGGCTGGGAAGAGCAAATCAAGGTGGATCAGGGTTGCATAGGCTTCTTCCTCTACCCCCACCTTCTTCCTTGAGACCCCACTCCCATTCTCCTACAAGGACGGTCTGTCTCTGGAGGAACAAGAGAGAGTTTGTACTCTTTGGGGCTAGTTCATTCCTAAGAGGAAAAAGAAGCAATTGGGCCAGGCATGGTCGTTTTGCTTTTGCCACATTGATCACTGTGGTATCACTCCTCTCCACCCTGACTGATGGGGTAGACATGTGCCAGGAATGTTATGTTAATGGAGCTCCCTCCACATGGAAGGAAACATCGAGGATTGTAAAGAAACATTTCCTTCATCAAAAGTGCTTGTTTACGAAATTGAGTTATTTGTAGTGAGGTGGGTGGACCTAGAGACTGTCACACAGAGTGAAGTAAGTCAGAAAGAGAAAAACAAATACCGTATGCTGACATATATATGGAATCTAAAGGGGGAAAAAAAGGTCATGAAGAACCTAGGGGTAAGACAGGAATAAAGACACAGACCTACTAGAGAATGGACTTGAGGATATGGGGAGGGGGAAGGGTAAGCTGTGACAAAGCGGGAGAGTGGCATGGACATATATACACTACCAAACGTAAAATAGATAGCTAGTGGGAAGCAGCCGCAGAACACAGGGAGATCAGCTCGGTGCTTTGTGACCACCTAGAAGGATGGGATAGGGAGGGTGGGAGGGAGGGAGATGCAAGAGGGAAGAGATATGGGAATATATGTATATGTATAACTGATTCACTTTGTTATAAAGCAGAAACTAATACACCATTGTAAAGCAATCATACTCCAATAAAGATGTTTAAAAAAAAAAAAGTGCTTGTTTATTGAGCACTTACTCTGTGCCAAACCCCATGCTAAGTACTTTTCTTCAGTAATCTTCACAACAATCCTTTGAGGTGGGGACTATTTTTACCTCCAGTTTATGCATGATATAGTGAAACACAGAGAAATAAATAGGCCAAGAATCAACCCCAGTTCCAAGTCAGTTCCAAGTCCCAGGCTTGAACCACTATTCCTTTAGCTCTCAAACTGGTAAACATAAGAATCACCTGGGGTAGTTTGTTAAAACTCAGATCCTGGAATCAACCTCAAAGATCCTGATGGATGGGACTTTCTTGGTGGGCCAGTGGTTAAGACTCCATGCTCCCAATGCAGGGGGCCTAGGTTAGATCCCTGGTCAGGGAACTAGATCCCACATGCTGCAACTAAAAGATCCTGCGTGTCACAACTAAAGATCCTGTGTGCCGCGGGGCTGCAACTGAGACCAAGCACAGCCAAAAAAAAAAAAAAAAAAAAGCCTGCTGGGCTTAAGGCAAGAGCCAGGAATAAGAATTTTTAACAAGCTCCCGTCTACTCCCTGTGGAGGAGAATATGACTTAGGTGATTTGAGACCCACCTTGAGAAATATTTCATGATCGTATATACTTCCTTCTCATTTGTAGGCCCAATGCATGAAAATAAATGTGTTACTATTAATTGAGCACATTTTCTGTTCCCCCTGCTGGAGGGAGGGTTACAGGATAAGGAAGTTCATCTTGCTTTTGTGGAACATAAGTAACCAAAGATAATAAAGCTCACCACTGACTAAAGGGCTAAACCACGGGGCTCAGACTGTAAAAGCAATAAGAGTTTAAAAATGGAGCCTCCACTCTCAGTGCAGCCTGAGTGGTTAGCAAAGGATTTAGATAAACTGGGGTGGTGGAGAGGAGTCAGTCTGGGAGTAAGAGAGTGAGGAGCAGCCCGGAGAAAGCATCTAAAGGAAAGAGTCTAGACATTGGGAGCTGTAGGAAAAGATGCTACATGGGAAGGAGTAGAAGCAATGGAAGCATGAGATTGTGGTGGCAGTAAGCAGGTGAATAGCAGCACAGAGAATGTCAGTTGCCTCCTAGTGAAGGACTCAAGCTCCCAGACCCTGAATGCATGCACACAACACAAATGGTCCACAGAAAGCCTGAGGAACTGTGAAGATGAGACAAGGTTTACGGATCAGCAACATCAAATGGATGTTGGATGGGATAGGGAGGGTGGGAGGGAGGGAGATGCAAGAGGGAAGAGATATGGGAATATATGTATATGTATAACTGATTCACTTTGTTATAAAGCAGAAACTAATACACCATTGTGTATTAGCATTTATTGCCTATTGGCATCATGTCAGTGCTTCAGATGCAGAGAGAGATAAAACCCAGTCCCTACCCTCCATAAGACATGACCAAAGTGTCCAGTGTTAGGGAAGAGAGCTTAAATGTATTCATTTCTTTTGTAGGGGAGGAAAAATAATTTTATTCTAGTCTTCAAAGTTCCAGCTGGGGCCCCTATAACAAAAGGCAGATTAACAAAAGAAAAACAAACAGAAATTTATTAACATTGTTAAAAAAACAAGAAAGGGAAAAAAGAAACAACGGCCTTAAAATGGAGTCACTTGTGCTAAGTCCCAGGTCAGCAAACCAAGACTTAATATCTAACCTAATTGCAGTTTCAGCCTCTCCCAGGAATGTGAATTTTAACCAGTCAATCTTGAATTACCTGGTTAGCACTAATGAGGTAATCCCCCTGATAGCCCCTTGCCATCTCCCATAGGAAGGTAACCTTGAGTAAAACAATGCACTCTTTGATAGAAACTTCCTTTTTCTGTCCCCTTCTATAAAAACCTTCCATCTTGCACAGCTCCTTGGAGCTGCATTCTATTTGTTACTTAGGATGCTGTCCAATTGATAAATCACTGAATAAAGCCAATTAGGTCTTTAAATTTACTCTGTTGAATTTTGTTTCTTAATAGATTTGGTGGCAGCAGTGGGATTGAAGATTTCTGATGGCTTTGGGGACAATAAGAAATGCAGGTGTGGTACACGTTGAACTCTTTGAGTTTTATGTCTTTCTTGCTGTTTCTGAGGACCATGGGTAAGTTCCTCTTGGTTCTGAGCTAGGCTCTTTTTGAATCAAGTTCCTGATCTCACTGGCTTTCCAATGTTCCCCATTTGATTGGAAAACAAAGCTCTTGGTTCTGTCCCCAGATTCCATGCTGGGAGCTGCTGGCAGTTTAGTCTGCAGCTCCCCATTTGTTTGGAATTCTTCCCCAGATTCCACAGTGGGAACTACTGGTGGCAATCACAATTCCCCATTGGTTGGGATTCTCTATATTTCGTGATGGATTCTCTGCAGTCTCTATTCTTTGGGGTCTGCTGGTTTCCCAAATCCCCAGATTTCACATTGGGAACTGTTGGTGGTTACTGGCCAGAGCTTAACTGAGTCTGACTTAAAAAATGGACTGGGTCCAGAGTCATAGTGGGTCTGACTTAAAAATTCAACTGAGTTCATCTGTACTGGGTCCAGTGGGTTTTGGGTAGGTAAAGGCTATTTCCAGTGGGAATCTTGGAAGCCAAAAAGCTACAAAAATTGATGAGCCTGGGTCGAGCCTTGGAAAGCTGTTAGAGTGCTTGCCACCTCCCAAAGACTCTCACATTAGGATAAGTTGGTCATGGAGAATGAGTTGGATTGACACTAGGTCACTCACAAACATTAAGAAAAGTCCCATGCAATGAGATGCACCATGAAACATCACACTATTACCAACCCAGAAGCACATCCCTTTTAGGTATTAGTTTGGCTCTGAGAGACTCAAAGTATTAGCTAAACAAACAAACAAATAAATGGGACCTTTAAATTCCAAAGAGTTGAGCACAGCACATTTGGCACACTTGCCTATTTTATGTCTAAGAACTATGGTCCTGGAAGTTATAAATATCTACAAAAATGGTAAAATCTTACTGAATAAAACCAAGAGGAACTTACCCATGGTCCTCAGAAACAGCAAGAAAGACAGAAAACTCAAAGAGTTCAACATGTACCACACCTGCATTTCCCATTGTCCCCAAAGCCATCAGAAATCTCCTTCAATCCCACTGCTGCCACCAAATCGGTTAAAAAACAAAATTCAACAGAGTAAATTTAAAACCCTAGAATTATAATGGCTATTACGGGGAACATTCTAATTAGACAATCATTAGGGTTATCAGCATTAAATATAATACTTCATTCTACCTATGTACAAAAGGTCAAATAAGTTCATGTCATCTCTTACAAAATTTGTCAGCAAGAATAACAGCTTGGGATGATGTCGGATTTTGTCTAATGTCTCAAAAAGGTTTTGTGGGTAGTCTAAACAAAATTATTGGGAGAGAGTGGATTAAATAGATGAAAGTGGAACAAAAGTTTATAATTACCTTTTCAACAATGGTGAGGTTTTATAAACTATGTCTGTTTAAAAGTAATTTCTGGGGAGATTGGTTCAAGATGGTGGAGTAGAAGGACGTGTGCTCACTCCCTCTTGCAAGAGCACTGGAATCACAACTGCTGAACAATCATTGACAGGAAGACACTGGAACTCACCAGAAAAGATCCCCCACATCCAAGAACAAAGGAAAAGCTGCAGTGAGACAGTAGGAGGGACGCAATCACAATAAAATCAAATCCCCTAACTGCTGGGTGGGTGACTCACAGACTGGAAAACACTTATACCACAGAAATCCACCCACTGGAGTGAAGGTTCTGAGCCCCACGTCAGGCTTCCCAACCGGGGTCTGGCAATGGGAAGAGGAATTCCCAGAGAATCAGACTTTGAAGGCTAGTGGGATTTGATTGCAGGAATTCAACAGGACTTGGGGAAACACAGACTCCACTCTTGGAGGGCACACACAAAGCAATGTGCACATCAGGACCCAGGGGGAAGGAGCAGTGACCCCATAGGAGACTGAACCAGACCTACCTTCTAGTGTTGGAGGGTCTCCTGCAGAGGCTGGGAGTGGTTGTGGCTCACTGCGGGGACAAGGACACTGGCAGCAGAAGTTCTGGGGAGTACTCCTTGGCGTGAGCCCTCCCAGAGTCTGCCATTAGCCCCACCAAAGAGCTGTAGCCTCCAGTGCTAGGTTGCATCAGGCCAAACAACCAACAGGGAAGGAACTCAACCCCAACCATCAGCAGACAAGCAGATTAAAGTTTTACTGAGCTCTGCCCACCAGAGCAACACCCAGCTCTACCCACCACCAGCTCCTCACATCAGGAAGCTTGCACAAGCCCCTGGAGAGCCTCATCCAGCAGAGGGCAGACAACAGAAGCAAGAAGAACTACAATCTGAAGCCTGTGGAATGAAAACAACATTCACAGAAAGATAGACAAGATGAAAAGGCAGAGGGCTATGTACCAGATGAAGGAACAAGATAAAACCCCAGAAAAACAACTAAATGAAGTGGAGATGGGCAACCTTCCAGAAACGGAATTCAGAATAATGATAGTAAAGGTGATGCAGGACCTCGGGAAAAGAATGGAGGCAAAGATCGAGAAAATGCAAGAAATATTTAACAAAGACCTTGAAGAATTAAAGGACAAACACCTAGAAGAATTAAAGAACAAACACCTAGAAGAATTAAAGAACAAAGAAACAGAGGTGAAGTGAAAAACACACTAGAAGGAATCAATAGCAGAATAACGGAGGGCAGAAGAATGGATAAGTGATCTGGAAGACAGAATGGTCGAATTCACTGTTGCAGAACAGAATAAAGAAAAAGGAATGAAAAGAAATGAAGACAGTGTAAGAGACTTCTGGGACAACATTAAATGCACCAACATTCACATTATAGGGGTCCCAGAAGGACAAGACAGAGAGAAACGACCCGAGAAAATATTTGAAGAGATTATAGTAGAAAACTTCCCTAACATGGGAAAGGAAATAGACACTCAAGTCCAGGATGCTCAGAGACTCTCAGGCAGGATAAGCCAAAGGAGAAACACGCTGAGACACAGTAATCAAATTGACAAAAATTAAAGGCAAAGAAAAATTATTAAAAGCAGCAAGGGAAAGCAAATAATAACATACAAGGGAATCCCCATAAGGTTAACAGCTGATCTTCCAGCAGCAACTCTGAAAGCTAGAAGGGAGTGTCAGGACATACTTAAAATGACGAAAGGGAAAAACCTACAACCAAGATTACTCTACCCAGCAAGGATCTCATTCAGATATGACAGAGAAATCAAAAGATTTACAGAGAATCAGAAGCTGAGAGAATTCAGCACCATCAAACCAGGTCTACAACAAATGCTAAAGGAACTTCTCTAAGTGGGAAACACAAGAGAAGGAAAGGACCTACAAAAACAAACCCATAACAATTAAGAAAATGGTAATAGGAACACACATATCAATAATTACCTTAAATGTGAATGGATTAAATGCTCCAACCAAAAGACACAGGCTTGCTGAATGGATACAAAAACAAGACCCATATATATGCTGTCTACAAAACACCCACTTCAGACCTAGGGACACATACGGACTGAAAGTGAGGGGTTGGAAAAAGATATTCCATGCAAATGGAAATCATAAGAAAGCTGGAGTAGAGATACTCTTATCAGATAAAATAGACTTTAAAATAAAGACTGTTAGAAGAGACAAAGAAGGACACTACAGAATGATCAAGGGATCAATCCAAGAAGAAGATATAACAATTATAAATATATATGCACCCAACATAGGAGCACCTCAATACATAAGGCAACTGCTAACAGCTATAAAAGAGGAAATCTGGGCTTCCCTGGTGGTGCAGTGGTTGAGAGTCCACCTGCCGATGCAGGGGATGAGTGTTTGTGCCCTGGTCCGGGAAGATCCCACATGCCGTAGAACGGCTGGACCCGTGAGCCATGGCCACTGAGCCTGTGCATCTGGAGCCTGTGTTCCACAACGGGAGAGGCCACAACAGTGAGAGGCCTGCGTACCGCAAAAAAAAAAAAAAAAAGAGGAAATCCACAGTAACGCAATCATAGTGGTGAACTTTAACACCTCACTTACACCAATGAACAGATCATCCAGACAGAAAATTAATAAGGAAAAGCCAAGCTTTAAATGACACAAGGGAACAGATAGATTTAATTGATATTTATAGGGCATTCCATCTGAAAACAGCAGATTACACTTTCTTCTCAAGTGCACACAGAACATTATCCAGGATAGATCACATCTTGGGTCACAAATCAAGCCTCGGTAAATTTAAGAAAATTGAAATGATATCAAGTATCTTTTCCGACCAGAAAGCTAAGAGAGTAGAAATAAATTACAGGGAAAAAAACATAAAAAACACAAACAAATGGAGGCTAAACAATACGTTAGTAAATAATCAAGAGGTCACTGAGGAAATCAAAAAATACCTAGAGACAAATGACAACAAAAACACAATGATCCAAAGCCTATGGGATGCAGCAAAAGCAGTTCTAAGAGGGAAGTTTATAGCAATACAATCCTACCTCAAGAAACAAGAAAAGTCTCAAATAAACAACCTAACCTTACACCTAAAGGAACTATAACTCTCCAGAAAGCGGGCATAGAGGTAATCCTTCTCAACATAATAAAGGCCATATATGACAAACCCACAGCAAACATCATTCTCAATGGTGAGAAAATGGAAGCATTTCCTCTAAGATCAAGAACAAGACAGGATGTCCATTCTTGCCACTATTATTCAACATAGTTTTGGAAGTCCTAGCCATGGCCATCAGAGGAAAAAGAAGTAAAAGGAATACAAATTGGAACAGAAGAAATAAAACTGTCACTATTTGCAGATGACATGATACTATACATAGAAAATCCCAAAGATGACACCAGAAAACTACTAGAACTAATCAATGAATTTGGTACAGTAGCAGGATACAAAATTAATGCACAGAAATCTCTTGCATTCCTATACACTAACAATGAAAGATCAGAAAGAGAAATTAAGGAAACAATCCCATTCAGCACTGCACCAAAAAAAAAAACTTAGGGCTAAACCTACCTAAGGAAGTAAATGGTCTGTATGCAGAAAGGTATAAGACACTGATGAAAGAAATCAAAGACGACACAGACAGATGGAGCGATATACCGTGTTCTTGGATTGGAAGAATCAATACTGTGAAAATGACTATATTACCCAAAGCAATCTACAGATTCAATGCAATCCCTATCAAATTACCAATGGCATTTTTTACAGAACTAGAACAAAAAAATCTTAAAATTTGTATGGAGACACAAAAGACCCCAAATACCCAAAGCACTCTTGAGGGAAAAAAGTGGAGCTGGATGAATCAGACTCCCTAACTTCAGACTATGCTACAAAGCTACAGTAATCAAGACAATATGATACTGGCACAAAAACAGAAATATAGATCCATGGAACAGGACAGAAAGCCCAGAGATAAACCCACACACCTATGGTCAACTAATCTATTACAAAGTAGGCAAGGATATACAGTGGAGAAAAGACAGTCTCTTCAATAAGTGGTGCTGGGATAACTGGACAGCCACATGTAAAAGAATGAAATTAGAATAGTCCCTAACACCATATACAAAAATAAACTCAAAATGGATTAAAGACCTAATTGTGAGACCGAACACTATAAAACTCTTAGAGGAAAACATAGGAAGAGCACTGTTTGACATAAATCACAGCAAGATCTTTTTTGACCAACCTCCTAGAGTAATGGAAATAAAAATAAACATATGGGACCTAATGAAACTTAAAAGCTTTTGCACAACAAAGGAACCTACAAACAAGATGGAAAGACAACCCTCAGAATGGGAAAAATATTTGCAAATGAATCAATGGACAAAAGATTAATCTCCAAAATATATAAACAGCTCATGCAAGTCAATGTTAAAAAAACAAACATCCCAATTAAAAAACTGGCAGAAGACCTAAATAGACATTTCTCCAAAGAAGACATACAGATTGCCAACAGGCACATGAAAAGGTGCTCAACATCCCTAATTATTAGAGAAATGCAAATCAAAACTACAACGAGGTATCACCTCAATACTGGTTAGAATGGCCATCATCAAAAAATCTACAAACAATAAATGCTGGAGAGGCTGTGGAGAAAAGGGAACCCTCTGGCACTGTTGATGGGAATGTAAATAGATACAGCAACTATGGAGACCAGTACGGAGGTTCCTTAAAAAACAAAAAATAGAATTACCATATGACCCAGCAATCCCACTACTGGGCATATACCCAGAGAAAACCATAATTCAAAAAGACACATGCACCCCAGTGTTCATTGCAGCACTATTTACAATAGCCAGGACATGGAAGCAACCTAAATCCCCATCGACAGACAATGGATAAAGAAGATATATATACAATGGAATATTAGCCATAAAAAGGAACAAAATTGGATCATTTGTAGAGACGTGGATGGATCTAGAGACTGTCATACAGAGTGAAGTAAGTCAAAAAGAGAAAAACAAGTATTGTATATTAATGCATATATGTGGAATCTAGAAAAATGGTACAGATGATCCAGTTTGCAAGGCAGAAATAGAGACACAGATGTAGAGAACAAATGTATGGGCACCAAGGAGGGAAAGCGGCAGGAGGTTGGTGGTGGAATGAATTGGGAGATTGAGATTGACATATATACACTAATATGTATAAAATAGGTAACTAATAAGAACATGCTGCATAAAAAAGTTAAATTAAATTAAAGAAAAATAAAAGTAATTTCTGGGCTTCCCTGGTGGCACAGTGGTTAAGAATCTGCCTGACAATGCATGGGACACGGGTTCAAGCCCTGGTCGGGGAAGATCCCACATGTCTTGGAGCAACTAAGCCTGTGCGCCACAACTAATGAGCCTGTGCACCACAACTACTAAGCCTGTGCACCACAGCTATCGAAGCCTGTGAGCCTAGAGCCCATGATCTGCAGTAAGAGAAGCCACCGCAATGAGAAGTCCGTGCACCGCAACGAAGAGCAGCTCCCGCTCGCTGCAACTAGAGAAAGCCTGTGCCCAGCAGCGAAGACCCAACACAGCCAAAAATAAATTAATTAATTAAAAAATAAATAAATAAAAGTAATTTCTAAAATCTTATAATTTGAAATCTTAGAGTTCTGCTGAGTTAGGTTAAATAAGGGGAACTCATTAAGTATCTAGATCATTTTAAAATAAGATAAAATACTGAAACATTAAGTACTGAACACAGGTTTATCCACTTTTGTCTTCCTTTTTCAGAGGAACTAAAGATATTTGTGTCCTTTAGTAAACGTGTTTTGTGACATACTAAAAAATTTACTATGAGAAAGCATATGTTTCTAGAAAGTATAAAAGGTATTTATAAATTTGCCAAGTCACAGAATGCTAGTATTAAAGGCGGTTTACAATTTCTTACTTCTTAATTTTTAATAGAAATTAGATTTTTAAGGGTTTAACATTCTAATATACGTAATTAAATCCACTAGAAATAATTAGGGAAACATCTTCATATGCAAGGAAAATAGAATGTGTGTTTGTGGTAAAAGAAGGTATTCAGGCAGGAGATAGATGGGTCCCAGGCTGAGCAGCTGGAGTTTGTCCCCTGTCGGGGGACAGGAGCAAGAAGGAGCTGAGCCCTGCCCAGATAAAAGGTAAACAGACCACATATTTCTCATTCTCAAGGTCAAGGAGATCTTCTACACATATATAGAAAGGCTCCTCAGCATCCAAAGAGGGAGGGGGGACCACCTCACAGTAGGTGATGTCAACCTACCCATAGGCCTCTTCGCTGGAATCCATCTTGGCTAAGAGATGTGCGTGCACACATGGGAGGACCCTGAGATAAACCAAATACGAACTCAGAGCCAGGCAAAGCAAGATGACTGACCATAAGAAACCTGGAAGAAATGCCCCATATAAGTGATTCAATCGACTGCAAGGGCACAGCTCTTTCTCTGAGCATGCCATTGTGAGTCTACTCACACGTACTCTTTTTCCTCCAAATAAACAGTTTGCTTGTTTCACTGCTTTCCGTCTTTTTGTGGAAATTCATTTCTACAAAGCCAACGGGCCAGGGCCTTGTCACTGGCTACTGGCCCTCGTGGTCTGGTGGCTAGGATTCAGCACACTCACTGCCACGGCCTGACTTCAGTCTCTGGCCAGGGAACCAAAATCCTGCTTGAAGCCGCTGCAGGTGGAGGCCATCAGAGACCAGTATGAAGAATGGAGATGCATTTTGTTGTTGTTGAGGAAAAAGAAAGTAATTCTGTCCTAAAGTGAGGCTGCTTCTTTCAGGATGGGAAAGAGGAAGAACAGGACAAAATCTGAATGTAAAAAAGAAAGTTGTAAAAGGTTTGTGGAAAAGGAAACTTTGGAAAGAAATTTTAATGTGTGGTCACGTTGGCTACGATTAGAATGAATTTAATTAATTTAAATACTTTTTAATATCAAAAGTAAGCTGGTGCAAAATTAGAATTTGAGTTTTTCTCTCAAGGATGATTAAGTATTGTTTCACAGTGACTTGAGATCCTATTTGACCAAGTGTGTTAAAATCTTTTGGTATTTTTGACAGACTTCCCCAAATCAAATTCTAAATGAAGTGTTGTTTTTTTTTTTTTCTTTTTAAACTTGATATAACTTTGGGATTTTTCAGAAGGCCCCTGGAACATCTCAAGAGATTTGTTTTCTCTCCTTATAAAAAGAGAGATGTTAAACTAATTAGGCTTATTTGATATGTTAAGTTGCATGGAAATCATTGCCAAATAAGTTTTAGTAAGTCTTCTTTATGTTGTATTTGTATGGGCATCTTCAAGGAGATTCACAGAAAAGATGTTGACAAGCACAGGTTTCTGATAACTTTAAGATCATAAAACCAAACTGGGTTAGAATTTCCAGAACTAATGGAAAAACTGGATTCAAGCGGAACAAGAATTAATAACATGGGACTGTATAAACTGTGGAGGATGCTTATAATTTTTATGACTTCTTGTTTGAAACACTGCTGGTTCTTTAATGCTTTATTTTTCCAGATTTAAGGAAACTTTTTCTCTTAAGCTACCTATGACCTACAGCTATTTGGTAAAGTATACCTTTGTAAATGAAGATGAAACATTTACTTTTACTCCTTACCTGATCACTCCAGAATTCAGAAACTCTTGTCTATTCACGGCAACATAGATAGTTACTTGTATAATTTCAATAAGGCTCTGTTCTCCTTGTAATAAGACACAGTTGGAAACATTGGCTATACTACTAAAGCTTTGGCTGGAATGTCATCTTTGAGAGAGATGTGCGTAGACTCAGGTATGATCAGACAGTTTTAAGGAACTAAGACTGGCTTTACAGAGACAATAAAGCCCCTTGGAGAAATCGACCTGGTACTTTGCTTACAAGGCCCCAGCAAAGCAGTCTTAAAAGGATCTTACGCGGTTGATCACTGTTCTTGCTGTACTTGTGTAGATAATCAGGCCAAATTTAGTGCAAACAAATTAGTTTTACTGTGATTATCTTTTGTAAAAAAAAATAATAAGGTAATTGTAGAGAGAAAAAATTGTTTGCACCTTTGTCTATGTTGGATTCTGGTCATGTTGATTGTCTTTGAAGTTTTGCCATATACCTATGGCTGGACTGGGCCCTGAATTCTAGTTTCCTCAGATATCTGGCTATAGCTCTCCAAACTAACATTTCCAATTTTTTCCCACCCTTCTTGGGAATCACTGAAAACAAAGACTACCCTTGACTTTTCTTGGAAGGGACTATGCCAGGTCTTCTTCACTATCTAGATGGCAGCTAAACTTCAGGGACTTGAACCTTGGCTACACATATCACAGATATAGGAAGCTCCACCTGACATCTGATCTTATACCGAGGTTGGAGATTTGAATCAATTGATGAGGAAGAGAAGTAACTGACATTGACGTAGAATGCTTCTACCCAAGATGTTGGATCAAGACTTCCCACTTTAATTAAACATAAAACCCTTTATTCTTTTCTTTCTTTCCTTTACTCTGGCATTAGCCTGTAAAAATAATGCCATCTCCCTGGTCATTGCTAGTGGGGGTAATCTTTCAGACTGCTGGATTTGTCACAGAAAACTCTGATATGTCCAAGATGCTGGAGACCCTGTGGTCCTCACTATGACCAATTTTTCTTCTATTCCCAATGTCACCATAATCTTGTAGTTCTGCCCATTACAAATTTCACCCTGATTTCCAATGCCTCAGTTTATCTGGAATAAACACAGCCCCCTCTCTATTTTGTCAGACTTCCTGACCCTGGGGTCCATTTCCCTGTCTCTTGTTAACAACCCCAAACCTGGGGAACTTGTTTCCAGGCTCTATACAAAGAAAGGGACACAAGGCAAGGATAACAAGAATAAAATCACCTGTGCAGTCTACAGATCCTTTACTTTTACTGGCCTACGTGGCTGTCACCTTTCCAGTCTTAAGCCACAGACTCAAAATGGGAATTACCAAGAGGCATTCATGATTCAAAATTAGCTTTCCTGGGCAGATCCCTAGTGCCCTGGCTAGGAGAAGGTGCAAATGAGTCTATGATCAGGAACTTCCCTTAACTCTTAAAGATATTACAGAATCCGCTGCTAAAGCAATAGTTGCCCAACAAAAGTCCTTAGACTCTCTGGCCAAAGTTGTTCCTGATAACAGGATATTATCCTTGATTATCTTTTAGCTGAGCAAGGAGGTGTCCGTGCTGTGGCCAACATCGCCTGCTGCTCCTGGTTTAACACTTCTGGGGAAATGAAACTCGGTTACACAAGATCACTGAGCAAGCCACTGGCTTAAAAAGGTGACTCCTTCAAAATGGGGTCTTTCTTGGACTTATTTGATTTTGATTGGTTTGGTTTTGGAGACTACGGCTCTGAAGTGCACTCCAAACATTGGGCATTATCCCGCTTATAATGATCATAGGTGTCTCCCCCATTGCGTGGTTATTCTCTCGAAATCTTTAAATGCATGTTTGCAGCTGCTAACCACCAAGCAAGTGATCTCCCTAAGGCTGAAATGTCAAAAAGGGAACAAAGAGCATAACCAACTTACAAAATGTGAATCTGAAGTCCTGACCTGTGAAGACCACAGAGATTCAGCAAAAAATGTCAAGACCTGTGACTAACACACAGCAGATCAATAAAAGAAACAGGAACTGTAGACCAGTAGCTGGGAGTGACGCTAATGCATTACATTTTCATCTCTCATGTAAGCTGAGAGTCTGATCAAAAGGGAGGAATTACTAAAAAAAAAACAACAACAACAACAACAGGCCCACAATGGAGTCACCTGTGCTAAGTCCCAGGTCAGCAAACAAAGACGTAACACCTAATCTAACTGCACTGTCAGCCTCTCCTAGGGATGTGAACTTTAACCAGTCAATCTGGAATTTCCTGGTCAGCTCTAGTGAGGTAATCCACCTGATAGACTCCTTCTACCCCCCATAGGAAGGTGACCTTGACTGACACAATCCACTCTTTATTAGAAACTTCCTTTTCCTGCTGCCTTCTACCTATAGAATCCTTCCATTTTGTACACCTCCTCAGAGCTCCATTCTGTTTGCTAGATGGGATGCTGCTTGATTCATGAATTATTGAATAAAGCCAGTTAGACCTTTAAATTTACTTAGCTGAATGTTGTTTTGAAGAACATGTATAACTCACGTATACATGAGAGATACCCAAGGGAAAATGAGTAACTCTCACAGGTGGCTTAAAACTCCATCTTATATAGCATCTTCTACTAAAGACAAAGAAAAGAAAGGTGCGTGTGTTGAGGGGGCAGATATGAGGAGGTGACCAGGAAAAGTATAGGTACCAAGAGACTGTAATACAGATTTAGGTCCATGCCTTCTCCATTGATAAGGGTTTAAATTTGTTCAGGGTGAGGGGTGATTAAACTTTTTCTTTCCTGGTAGAGAGGGTAGGGGGCCATGTTTGTAAATTTATGTCCTGCTTTTAGGCAAATGAGGCAGAGAGTTTTTCTTGTATTTGCGTCTTCTCAACTGCCTTCAATATAAAATAATTCTTATACCAAAGTGACATATTTTGGGGTTGAATATTCTGCCAGCCTTTGCTTTCATCTGTTTGTCGACTGAAAAAAAATTTACAACCTAAAAGTTGAGAATTGTGTTTTATTTGGTGGAAACTTGCTGAGGACTTAAGCCTGGGAGGCAGCCTCTGAGGGACTGCTCTGAAGAGGTAAGGGAGGAGCAGGATATAGAGGGGGTATTGCAACAAAAACCAGGTCGTTGCAACATCAAAAGATTACTGTTAGGGCTTCCCTGGTGGCGCAGTGGTTGAGAGTCCGCCTGCCGATGCAGGCGACACGGGTTCGTGCCCCGGTCCGGGAAGATCCCACATGCTGCGGAGAGACTGGGGCTGTGAGCCATGGCCGCTGAGCCTGCGCGTCCGGAGCCTGTGCTCCGCAACGGGAGAGGCCACGACAGTGAGAGGCCCACGTCGGGAAAAAAAAAAAAAAAGATTACTGTTAATTAAAGAAAACCAGACATCTCAAGTTAATGAATTTAGTGCTTTCCTCTGTATGGGAAAATGCAAGAGTCTGGGCTCACTGACATCATTCCTTTGACATGTAACTTAACTCTCTAGGGCTAGTATCCTGTTTTTCTTCATCTTGAATCCCCTCAGGGTGCACAGCTGGGGGCAGCTGCAGTGGCTAAGGGCTTATGGACATTTTTTGTCCACGTATTTAATCAAGGTTTTTTTTAGAGCACTCAAGGCTGACTTTGTTATTTTTTTTAGTTGAAGTACAGTTGATTTACAATGATTCAGGCGTACAGCAAAGTGACTCAGATATCTTATGCATATATTGTTTTTCAGATTTTTTTCCGTTATAGGTTATTACAAGATATCACGTATAGTTCCTTGTGCTATACAGTAGGTCCCTGTTGCCTATTTTATGTATATAATAGTGTGTATCTGTTAATCCCGAAGTCCCAATTTATCCCTCCCCCGTTTTCCCCTTTGGTAAGTGTAAGACTGTTTTCTGTGTCTGTGTGTCTGTTTCTGTTTTGTAAATAATTTAATCTGTATCATTTTTTTAAGATTCCATATATGTGATATCATATGGTATTTGTCTTTCTCTGTCTGACTTCACTTAGTATGATAATCTCTAGGTCCATCCATGTTGCTGCAAATGGCATTATTTCATTCTTTTTTATGGCTAATATTCCATTGTATATATATACCACATCTTCTCTATCCATTCATCTGTTGATGGACATTTACGTTGCTTCCATGTCTTGGCTATTGTAAATAGCGCTGCTATGAACATAGGGGTGTGTGTATCATTTTGAATTAGACTTTTCTTCTTCTCCAGATATATGGCCAGGAGAGGGATTGCTGGATCATATGGTAGCTCTATTTTCAGTATTTTAGGGAACCTCCATACTATTCTCCATAGAAGGCAGACTTTATTAGCTTTGGAAATCTATGCTGGGTAGGGACTGGGTAAGAAAACATGAAAAGAGAAATAGTCTTTTCCCCCCGGAGTTTATGCTTGAATGGGGAGAGTAAGACATGACACCACACAGAAACTGATTGCAGAGGAAGTGAAGGGGGCACAAGAAGAGTGTCAGCCTGTTTAAGATCCTAATTTTTTCTGAAGGAGCCTAACCACAATGAATGTCTTGTGACTTCATACCTTGCCTCATCCCATAACAGAGTCCAGGTTTCTGCTGTGTTAGCACAAATCATGGGAAAAGTGTCCATCTTGGACAAAGGGTGGAGGTGCAGAATCTGAGTGCAGGGATCTAGGGCTCCTGATTGATTGTCCTGCCTGTCCCTCTTTGAGATGGGCTGTGTCCCTGGCCTTTTAGACCTGAGCAGGGAAGACATTTTAAGTCAGGTAGCACATGTTGGTTCTAGGAGATGGGGCTGCCCTGAAGCTCAATTATGAGGTGTGGAGTTGATACCTCCTCTTTCTCTGGTCTCTGTCCACTTTCGTGTCCCCCACCCCACATCCCAGAGTGTTCTCAGTGCTCCGGTTCTGGGGGCCGGCCTGCTTCACCCCACCTTTCCTTTCCTGTCCTCAGCAAAACTGCCCTCTTCTTTCCTAGACCCTCAGTCTCCACGCAGTAAAGAGCAGTCTCAGTATAAAGTCTAATCAAGGTATTATTAGCATTCCATGGAAACTTAAGGTGCTATCCTTCCAAGGGCAGTACATTTTAACTCAGACCCCATGTCCCAACCAAATAGGGCATCTCTAATTTGGAAATTTCAGCGTGGAGGCTGGTGGGTGGGCAGGCCAGCACCAGCTCTCAGGAGAAGGTATTTCCAGAAGATTTTAAGGTGCCCCAGTGAGGCAGTGTAGTTCCCCCAAGGAACTGCAGTCAGGAAGCGTCAGAGTCTGAGTTTTGCCTGGGGCAAGTCACTACAACTCCCGGAGCCTCATTTCTGCTATTTGTAAAATGGAGAGGATACCTCCTAAGTCAAATCACTGAATTGTTCCCAGTGCAAATGAGATGCGCAGGTGTTTGTGAACCAAAACGTGAGCTTTTCTTACAATATGCGGATGCTGGCGATGGCTGTGAAGTGCAAGGCCCTGGTGGGTGGGGAGTGGAAGTGGGTGCAGATTAAACCACAGCACTAAAACAGGCAGCTTCCCAGAAATCCTCACACCAGTCGCCTAATTGCATACAGCTCCGGATTTAATGCAGCCGGCGCAGTCCCCTACCACCAGCCCTCCTTCAGTCACCCCTGCAGCTCAGTGAGAAGTTGAGTTAGACATGAAAAATCTGGCTTTGTAGGAGTGAGAGGTTATTTCTGCTTCCATGTCCCTCATCATTCAAAAAAGAAGCAAATAAATGTTCAGAAACATTATTGTGAAGAGAGGGGGTTTGGTTCACCTGCTGGCAAGGAGGGAGCCAGAGGAAGATGACAGGGGAGGCAGCTCCACATACAGGGATCTGGGTGGGTCGTGCTGTGCCTGGGACCCTGCGTGACTGCCTCAGATGGGCTGAGCTTAGCAAAGAAGGGACAAGCTTGGTAATTATTCAGAGACTATTAAACACATATTGCTTGTGGATTAATTAGTTTAGAAGAAGGAAGGAATTAAGTGGTCCCTTAACATGATGGGAAGCTTTAAGATATGAATGGCAATTAATCTAGCCCCTCTGGTAAATTTGTAATCTCACTTACCAAATAATTACATCTAATTATAATGGCAATTATGATTGGAGGTCACTGCAGATGGTCTTAACACAAGCAAGCCACAGTCCCAAGGATGTGTAATTCACATGAAATCTACATGGTGTTTGTCAGATCCTGTGAAAAGGAGGAGGGGAAGAGCCCGGAGGAACTGGGAGAAGAAAAGAGGAAAAAACAGGGCCTAATAACATTCCTGATTAAAATTCAGTAGAGAAGCCTAAAAAACGGAAAAAAAGATTGAAATGCTGAGCAGACAGTAAAGCTAATCCCCAAATGAAATTGGTAAGCAGATCTTCCATTACAATGAACACAATGAACCTGTATTGACTTCAGAGTTAATTTTCATTTCAGTTGAAAAAGCACTTGGTCTTTACCGGCTCATTTGTGAGATGACACACGCATTTTGGTTCTGTTGATCCCAGGTTTCTGGAAAGCTTGCCCTTACTGACTTTAAAGGATTATAGTTTCTACTCTGACGCTCGAGGAGTAATCTGTTGGGCAGGAGGGAAGAAAGCCTCCCTAACTACAACCAGTTAATGTTAAAGGTCCTTCCAATGAGCCATCTCATTTAAGGCTGCATGAAACCCAGAGAAGAGGGCCGATAAAATTGGAACGTGCGGTCTCTCCACTGTTTCCAGCCCAGGTAGCAATGATGATATATTAATACCCTTCATTTATAAAGGGATTTCTCCTTAGGAAGGTTTTTGAAGCTAGTGGTTTTCCAGCACCGGAATTGCCCAGGGCATTTTTAAAAAACAGCCAAATGCCCCATGGCTCTGTCCCGCAAAGATTTTGATGTAATTGATGTAGGCTGGGTTGCTCAGGTGATTTTAGGGTACAGCTAAAGGCAGAGAAATGCTGATTTTAAAAGTGTGTCTTACTGCAGTTCCTCATTGCAGATGCTGGAGTCCACCCTTAAGATTTCATATTCAGCAGGTCTGGGGTGGGGGCTGAGCATTGCATTTCTAGCAAGTTCCTAGGTGATGCCGCTGCTTCTCGACCTCAGGCCCCCATGCTGGGAACCAGTGACCTACATAGTATTGTTTACAGTAGAGTTCATTAGCTTTCTGATGGTTAGACATGGCCGTGGCCAGCAGCCCATCAGGGTGCACTGTGGCTATTCCAGCATCCTTTTGAACAACCTCCCAGGATCCTCCTTGATTTGCTTCAAACGGGTTTCTTTTCTGCTCTGGTTCTACCAGGCTCCTGACTTGCGGCTTCGTCTCCTGCTCACCAGCAGCGTTTGGATTTGGGTTTTGGCTCTGGCTCCCCTGACCCTGACTCTTGGCATTTCTTCAGGTCTTGGCTTGGTCCCCACTTCTGCCTCTTTATACTCCGGACAGCTCCGAGCGTATAGCTGTCCCTGGAGACCATACAGCGCTGGTTCATTGTCAGTCCTCCTGGCCCCCTTACAAGGTGAAAATGGAAGCAGTGAGGATAGAGTGTTTCTCAACATTGTTCCCATGCTTCTAACAATAGCCTCATCTCAACAATAACAACTGTAATGATACCAACAGCGGATGCTCTTTGAATCCACATTATGTGCCAGGTATATGATATGTTAAATACTTATATGGATAATCTCCTGTTGTGTTTTTACTTGTATGGATGATCTCCTGTTGTGATTTTCTTGTTTCCCTAACTCTACTGTACGTTGCCTGGGGCTGGGGATCAGGCCTTACACAGGCTGTCACTGTAACCAAATGAAGCTAATGGTCTTGTGTGGCTTTTGGTTATCCCCATCCCTTTATGATATGTAGTAACTTCTCTAATTGATTTAAGATGTCAAAAGAGAGAGGAAAAATATTGAGCTACATAACAGGGCAGTCCTATGCCACTGGTCATTGCTATGAATGTCCATGCCACTCTGACCACCTGGGAGCATTGGTTGATACATCTCTGAGGCTGCAGTGCTGAATGCAGGGTCAGGGCGGGGGGCGGGGACTGGAATGCTTCCCTTCGCACCGTGGTAGGGTTGCCCCACCCTCTGTAGCCAACACTGGAGAATGCATGGAAACAGTACGTATAGCTAATTCTCTCCTAGTCTTGGGACATCTGAAACACAAGCAAGCCTGGTACTCACAGCCATGATGTGGTTTAGCGAATCAGCAAAGACCCTCGGCTTATTTGGCAGTCAAGGCTTCCAGAACTGTTCCCATCAACTCTTCAGGGTAGCAAAGGCTTCCTCTGAGATACAGAGTGAACTTGCAGTCTCAATTCTAAAATCATGTTTACATATTTAACACGGGACTCCCTCTTGTAATGGGTTCAGGCCCTTCCTGAGAGCGGTTTCTGAAGGGCTTTCTTGTAGAGCTGGATTGTAAAAACTGGCTGAAGCAATGTTCAGAAGAATAACAGGATACAAACTCATCAGTAGCTTTTAATTAAAATAAAAGAGGCTTGTGGGGGAGAGGGGGATGACAATATTTGATTCTTTTATTAGACCGAAGTGGAAAATGACCTCCTTCTGCCTAGAGATAGCTGTCTGCTGTAGACTGAATTATGTCCCCCCAGATTCATATGCTCAAGCTCTAACCCACAATGTGATGGTATTAGGACTTGGGGCCTTTGACAGATAAATGGGTTTCAATGAGGTCTTGAGGAATTAGTGTTCCTTATAAGAAGAGACCGGATAGCTTCCTCCTCTCTCTGCCACTGAGCACACAGCGAGAAGGCAGCAGCTGACAAGCAAGGAAGAGCGCTCTCGACCAGAAATCAACCTTGCAGTCCCTTGATTTGGGACTTCCTGACCTCTAAACTGGGATGAAGAAATGTCTGTTGTTGGGCTTCCCTGGTGGCGCAGTGGTTGAGAGTCCGCCTGCCAAAGCAGGGGACACGGGTTCGTGCCCCGGTCCGGGAAGATCCCACATGCCGCGGAGCGACTGGGCCCATCAGCCATGGCCGCTGAGCCTGCGTATCCAGAGCCTGTGCTCCGCAACGGAGAGGCCACAACAGTGACAGGCTCGCGTACCGCAAAAATAACAAAAAAAAAAAAAAAAAAAAGAAAGAAATGTTTGTTGTTAAGCCACCAACCTATGGTATATTAGTAGCGGCCTGAACTGTCTTAACGTGTGTCAGGAGAATTAGAGCCAATTCCATTTTCATTCTGGCCTGTCAGAGGGTGCGTGTAGGGGACTCCTGGCAGGGGAAAGGACCAGTGCAGTGTTTCCCAGCCACTCCAGAGTCCTAGAAAGTGACTCCAGGCCTTCTCTTCAATTAACTCCCTCAGTCTAACCAGGGAGAACAGGCCACCTGTGAAACGGGTCAGCTAACTGGTTAACAAGTGCGGGGCGTTTGGACACCGAGCCAGCTTAAAACTCTGGCAGTGTGAGGACCTCAGGATTTAGATTCTAAGATAGGGCTGGGCATGGGTTAGAAAGGAGCACCGTAATCAAAGTTTTTCTGTTCTGTTTGGGTTAGAATAAGTGGATAAACAGAATGGGAAGGAGAAAGGCAATAAACTACATGTATTTTTGAAAAGCTTGCTCTATGAGACTTTGTCACCTTACTGCTTAATGTTTGTTATACTTAATCATTTTAGGCTCCATTAAATTAAAAAAATTAAAAGGCATGGAATATTTTCAAATTTTTAAGGAACATACGATTTCTGTGCTATTTCAGTTTCTCCGAGCTACAGAAGATGCATAGCCCTCCGTCTATTCTACAAAGCAAAACCAAAGCAAGAGAACACAGAAAGCGAAAGACCAACCTGAACACAGGCAAAGACATTCTAAATGAAACATGAGCACACAGAATGCGATCCTACTCTCCACAATGCAGTGGGGTCGATGCCAGAAATGATAGGAACATTCAATATTAGCAAATATATTAATAGAGCTGATAAGAACCTTGGTGGTGTTGAGGGGTGTTGGGATTATGAAGTGGGAGCAGAGCAAAGTGATGTGAGAAATAGCTTAATGGGATCACTCTGGCTGCTGTGTGGAGAACAGATTGAAGTGAGACAAAAGTGGAAGCTGTGAGATGAGTTAGAGATGTGGTAAGCAGAATAAGATCCTCCCAAATATGTCCACATTCTAATTCTGGAAGCTGTGGATATCTTATTTTACATGGCAAGGAGAATTAGGTTGCAGATAGAATTACGATTGCTAATCAGTGGATCTTGAGATGGGGAGATCATCCTGGATTATCCAGGTTGAGCCACTGTTATCACAAGCGTCCTTATAAGTGAAAAAGGGAGGCAGGAGAGTGAGAGAATGATGCAGTGTGAGAAAGACTTGATCATGAGGCAAACAACGCAGGTGGCCTGTAGGAGCTAGAAAAGGCAAGGATGCGGATTCTCCCCTAGAGCCTCTAGAGGGAAAGCGGCCTTACTGATATCTTGATTTTAGACCACTGAGATCCATTTTGGACTTCTGACCTCCAGAACTGTAAGATAATAAATTCGTGTCATTTTCAGTCACTAAGTGTGTGGTAGTCTTTTACAGTGGCAATGGGAAATGAATACAGGTTTGCTCCTGCAATAATTAAGTGGGAGTTGGTCCTGGCTTAGACTAGAGTGGTGGCAGCAAAGGTGTTAAGAAAGTGGTTAGATTCTGGACTTTTTCTGAAGTCAAGTCGACAAGATTTACTGATGAACTGAATGCAGGAGAAGTCAAGGTGATTCTTAGCTGAAAGGGCTCAGAATTTCCATGGAGATGTGTAATTTGAAAAAGTCCCCCTGGAAACTGACAGCTTTCCTCTCCCCTCTCCCAGCACCTTCACCCATCACACCCAAGGGTCCCAGGTCTGGACTAAAAGCATGACAACTGGGTTCTGTGGGCCATTTTTTCTAGACCTACACCCTTTCTTGACCTACACCCTGAAGATACTACTACATTGGAGATGAGTCACAAAGAAAAAAACTAAATTGTGGGATTTACAGTATATTTCCCATCCCCCTGACTGTGAAAGAAAGAGAATCATTGAATCTTCCCCCCTTTCTCCCTCTAAGGGGAAGTTTGAAGTTGTCAGCTCAGTGCCTGGGCTGGAGCATCTACTGGGAGAGGCCAGAGCTTTTCCATCAGAGAGGAAGCAAATATCTAGTGAGAGAGAGAAAAAATAGATCCAGGAGCTGGGGGGAGGAGGGGAACCAAATGACTCAAGAGTCACTTGGATGGGTTATCGGGGAGGGTTGGCAGCGAGCGGGAAATGAAATGGAGAGAGAGGCTTTAATCAACAAGGTGTAGAAGCAAGATTGAGAGGGAAGAAAAAGAAAGAGGATTTTAAGACACGTTGCTATGGTTTAGAACTATATCCTCTGGGATATTCTTTAAGAACATCAGTAAAAATTGGAATTGCTTTTAAGTGCATAGCTTCTCATGCCCTGTAATACATTTGTTAATATTCCTAGGCTACCCTCTCCTTTCCATACTGTAAGTACTCAGATTCTCAATCTATTATTTTTTCCTATGTGCTAAAAAGTGGAATTATGTTGCTTAGTCTTGGAACTGTGCCCCTTTTCAACTGCTGATGAAAACAATCTCACAAGATAAAAAGTTCTCTGTTTTATTAATACTATTCTGCATCATAAAACAATTCTTGCAAACGGCAAAGAAGACTTGTAAGGAAAAAAACCTGCAATTTTTTTTAGGTTAATCATTTATTTAACCAATAAATGATTAACCATTATTTATTTAACCAATTCCCCATTCTGTTTTTTTGTGTTTTTTTTGCGGTACGCGGGCCTCTCACTGTTGTGGCCTCTCCCGTTGAGGAGCACGGGCTCCGGGCGCACAGGCTCAGAGACCATGGCTCACGGGCCGAGCCGCTCCACGGCATGTGGGATCTTCCCGGACCGGGGCACGAACCCGTGTCCCCTGCATCGGCAGGCGGACTCTCAACCACTGTGCCACCAGGGAAGCCCCCCCATTCTGTTTTTAAAATTTATTTTTTATTGAATTATAGTTGGTTTAACCATGTTGGGTTAGTTTCCGTTGTACAGCAAAGTGATTCAGTTATACATGTATATTTATATATATGTACATACATATATATACATTCTTTTTCATGTTCTTTTCCATTGTGGTGTATTACAGGATATTGAATATAGTTCCCTGTGCTATGCAGTATGACCTTGTTGTTTATCTCTTTTATATATAGTGGTGTGTATCTGTTAATCCCAAACTCCTAATTTATCCCTCCCCCCACCCCTCGTGGCAACCACAAGTCTGTTCTCCATGTCCATGAGTCTGTTTCCTGTTTTGTGAGAAGTTCAGTTGTGTCATATTTTAGATTCCACATATAAGTGATATCATCATATGATATTTGTCTTTCTCTGTCTGACTTACTTCACTTAGTATGATAATTTCTAGGTCCATCTATGTTGTTACAAATGGCATAATTTCATTCTTTTTTATGGCTGAGTAATATTCCATTGTGTGTATATATAGATATAGATATAGATATTCCATTATATATATATACACACACACACACACGCATACATGCCACATCTTCTTTATCCACTCATCTGTCAATGGACATGTAGGTTGCTTCCATGTCTTGGCTATAGTAAATAGTGCTGTTATGAGCATTGGGGTGCATGTATCTTCAAATCATACTTTTGTCCAGATATACGCCCAGGAGTGGGATTGCTGGATCATATGGCAACTCTATTTTTACTTTTTTGAGGAAACTTCATACTGTTTTCCATAGTGGCTGCACCAATTTACATTCTCACCAACAGTATAGGAGAGTTCCCTTTTCTCCACACCCTCCCCAGCATTTGTTATTTGCAGATTTTTTACTGATGGCCATTCTGACCAGTGCGAGGTGGTACCTCATTGTAGTTTTGATTTGTGTTTCTCTAATAATTAGTGATGATGAGCATCTTTTCATGTGCCTGCTGGCCATCTGTATGTCTTCTTTGGAGAAATGTCTATTTAGGTCTTCTGCCCATATTTCGATTGGCGCTTTTTTTGTTGTTGTTGTTATTGAGTTGTATGAGCTGTTTGTATATCCCATGCTCTTGGATTGGAAGAATTAATATTGGTAAAATGGTCATACTACCCAAAGCAATCTACAGATTTAATGCAATCCCTATAAAAGTACCCATGACATTTTTGCACAGAACTAGAATGAATAATCCTAAAAGTTATATGGAACCATAAAAGACCCAGAATTGTCAAAGCAATCCTGAGGAAAAAGAACAAAGTAGGAGGCATAACCCTCCCAACTTCAGACAATACTACAAAGCTATAGTAATCAAAACAGCATGGTATTGGCACAAAAACAGATATATGGATCAATGGAACAAAATAGAGAGCCCAGAAATAAACCCACATACCTATGGTCAATTAATCTTTGACAAAGTAGGCAAGAATATACAATGGAGAAAAAAACAGTCTCTTCAGCAAGTGGTGTTGAGAAAGCTGGACAGCTGAATGTAAATTGATGAAGTTAGAACACACTCCCACACCATACACAAAAATAAACTCAAAATGGCTTCAAGACTTAAATATAAGACATAACATCATAAAACTCCTAGAAGAGAGCATAGGCAAACCATTCTCTGACATGAATCATACCAGTGTTTCTTAGGTCAGTCTCCCAAGGCAGTAGAAATAAAAGCAAACATAAACAAATAGGACCTAATCAAACTTACAGGCTTTTGCACAGCAAAGGAAACCATAAACAAAACGAAAAGACAATCTATGGACTAGGAGAAAATATTTGAAAACAACACAACCGACAAGGGCTTAATTTCCAAAATATACAAACAACCCTGCAATCCTTAATGGTTGTTACTGAATAATTAGTTACCCTGGTAATGGGAGAATGTTTACTTTGATATTTCTGTTTTCTGAAATGTGTAAATGCTTGTGAATTTTCTTTGATTAACCAAAAGATCACTGACACTCTCTTCTTCCACATGAATGGATGTAAAAATGAATAAGACTTGGTTAGATTTCTTATTTTAAACCCCCAAATTGGGCATCTGGGCCCCATTTTTCACTAACAAACACTTTAGTTTACTGAACTGTGTTTCTGGAATTTTGTGCTGAACTCTCCTGGTCTATGCGATCAAATGATATAGCAAGAACAATTTTCTGTCAGCCCTAAAAGAGAATGGACCTAAACTGACTTCTTCAGACTCCAGAAATCATCCTGAGTAGTAGATTCACACCCCATCACCCACCCCACCCTGAGTCACAAAGGAGACAACAGATGGAGGGTCCCCAAAACCATCTGAAGAAGGGCCAGTCGTTAGAAGAGTGCCTGTCCCATCCAGGCCTGTAGATGTGTCTCAACAGGAGTTCCTCCTCCAGCATGTGACAGAATGGGACTGTGAAGACATTGCTGCATTGATGAGAAGAGTCATAAAGAAAAAATTAAACTATGAGATTTACAGCATCTTTCTCATTCCCCTGTCTGTGAAAGAAGTTTCCAGCTCAATCCCTGGATCCCTCTTTACTTTTGGCCCATTTCAGGGAAGAGTAAAATCAGAGGACTGAAAGATTTTCACCGCCCCCCCCGCCAGAGGTTAGACTGTGTATCTACTGTTAGCCATATGATGTTTTTTCTGTTAACTCAAGGACTCAACAGCCTTGCCTGTTGCTGTCCCTACTAAGAGATATTAATGAAATATCAGGAAGGGTTTCCCATGAAATTCCCATGAAATTCTTTCTCTGACCCTTCTCATGGCTTACCATATCTCTCTTTCTCATTGTAAGTTCTGTGCATTAATCATGTCTTTTTATTTTCTGTATTTTCTTGTGTTTTTCTATTTTGGGAACTTGCTGATCCTGGAGAGACTGCCTCTCCCTGGGCTAACTAATTCCTAGAGATAGTAAAAGATTCACCTGCATGTTTCTAATGCCAACCAACCAATCTAGGCTCATATACCACAACCATTTGGGCTCTTACTGATTAAACCTTGGATCATACCCCTCTGCCCTAATCACCCAGGGCCAGGTACCAGACAACTAGAGATAGGCCCTACACCCCAGAGCCCACTGAAATGATTCAAATTAGCCAACCCTAAGCCTACTTACCATGCCTTACCTGTTCCTTCCCAGAAGAACCACAATAAAGCCTCTCGCCCATGTTTTCTTCCCTCTCCCTCTGCCTGCTAAATGACCTTGGTGCTTCCTCTGTGGCCCTTTGTGGCATGGCTGGTTCCCTCCTCTTGGGAACTGTGAAGTAACAGACTATCTTTTCAATGGCAGTCATCTCCTGATCTGTTGACCTCACCATACCTGAGTAATAATAAAACCTATATTTTAAGACACTCTAGCTCAGTGCAGGACACATAAGGGTACTCAATAAATACTCATGAATGAGTGGCCAATGAAATGGGCAACTCAGCAAGTCAAGGCTTTTGCAGGTAACTGCTAGACCCCAAGGTTATGGCCAAGAGTAATTTCACTTTTCAAATTATATTTGGCTCTATCCTTCAATCAAACTTATCAGACCAAACTATACAAAAGTCCAGGAACGGGACTTCCCTCGTGGGTAAGACTCCACACTCCCAATGCAGGGGACCCGGGTTTGATCCCTGGTTGGGGAACTAGATCCCGCATGCATGCCACAACTAAGAAGTCCTCATGCTGCAACTAAAGATCCCGCATGCCACAACTAAGACCTGGCGTTTAGTGAATCTGCTATCTTCTACGACTGTATCCCCAAGACCTAGTACAGTGTCTGGCACACAGCAAAATGAAAGGAGAAAGCAAAGAAACACAGTCTTTCTTTTTTTGCTGCCTTGGGTCTTCGTTGCTGCGTGTGGGCTTTTCTCTAGTTGTGACGAGTGGAGGCTACACTTCGTTGCAGTGAGTGGGCTTCTCATTATGGTGGCTTCTCTTGTTGCAGAGCACAGGCTCTAGGCACACGGGCTTCAGTAGTTGCAGTAGGTGGGCTCAGTAGTTGTGGCATGTGGGCCCTAGAGTATGCAGGCTTCAGTAGTTGTGGTGTGCAGGCTCAGTAGCTGTGGCTTGCGAGCTCTAGAGCGCAGGCTCAGTAGTTGTGGCGCATGGGCTTAGTTGCTCCACGGTATGTGGGATCTTCCTGGACCAGAGATTGAACCCTTGTTCCCTGCACTGGCAGACAGATTCTTAACCACTGTGTCACCAGGGAAGTTCCAAGAAACACATTCTGTTACATACAAGAATCTAATCTCTTTTAACAGGAAAGAGAATATTTGCAATAAATGGAATTAGTTTAAGTGGTTAGGAATTTGAGAGAAAATTCTTCTCATACCACATCCTAAACTGAACTTTTGATGGAATAAGGCATTAAATATAAGAAATTTAAACTACAGAAAAAATAGAAAAGATACTTACCAACTTGCCAAGCTTAGAATAGAGGGAAAGACTAACACAGTATAAACTTCTAAAACCATTCTAGGTCCAACAATCATGCAAACAAACATAAACAGATCCATGAAAATTAAAAATTTCCATGTTGGAGAAAAGATGGCAGAAGTAGTAGGACATGGTGTGTGTCAAGATCCTTAAAAATATTTACACTCTTTGCTATAATAAAGTACCAGTATGTTTGGATGGAAGGAAAGGGGTTTTGAAACAAAAGGATCTAGGTTTAGGTTTATATCTTAGAATAAATTAATGTCTGAGATGGGGATATTATTATTTACCTGAAAAAGCCATTGAGAATAGGAGTAATGCAAGTAAAATTTCTGGAGATAGTTAGTGCTCAATAAGTAATCATTTTTATTAGGCATTATTACTATTTTGTATCTAAAATATCTCAGAGCAAAGTTAACTATGAAATTAGCTTTATACACAAAAGTGTCTACATGGATTATTTATAGTCAGAAATATCCTAAATGTCTTCCCACAGGAAATGGCTACATAAATTATGGTTCATGTTCTCACTGGAATATCTTGCATCCATTAAAATGAATGTTTATGTCGGTTATGTAATATCATGGCAAAATGCTCATGGCAGGCTTCCCTGGTGGCGCAGTGGTTGAGAATCTGCCTGCTAATGCAGGGGACACGGGTTCGAGCCCTGGTCTGGGAGGATCCCACATGCCGCAGAGCAACTGGGCCCGTGAGCCACAACTACTGAGCCTGCGCGTCTGGAGCCTGTGCTCTGCAACAAGAGAGGCCGCGATAGTGAGAGGCCCGCACACCGCGATGAAGAGTGGCCCCCGCTTGCCACAACTAGAGAAAGCCCTCGCACAGAAACAAAGACCCAACACAGCAAAAATAAATAAACGAATAAACTCCTACCCCCAACATCTTCTTTAAAAAAAAAAAAAAGCTCATGGCAATGTTTAGTGGAGAAAAGCTGAGTAAGATTACAATTTTATAAAAGGAAAAAATATGAATAACAGCCTGGCAGAAAAAAATACTGAAATGTTAACAATGACTGTGCTTATGAAGACTATGGATTATCTATTTTCTAGTATTATTTTCTTCATTTTCCAATTTTTTTAAAGTGAGTACGGAATATTTTTGAAATTAAAATCTACACATTTAGGGAAGGAAAAACAAAGACGCTCTGAAAACTTAATTTTGTGATCTGAATACTATTTAAAGAGTTAGTCTTGGGCAACATGACGGAGGCTCTGACACTTCTCTGCCCATGAAAATTTCTGAAAAGGGAGAGGAACCCTCTGAAGTTCTAAGACTGAAGACTTGTCAATGACCTTATCTATTGTGAGAATCCTTGAGGACTCTGATGGGGACCACAGGGCAAGAATCCAGAAGCGCTGGTCAACCAGAGTCTATTCTTGGAACCATATTTGGGGAAATGGATCAGCGCCTTCACCTAGTGCACTTGAGGAGGGACAAGCTTCCAGATTTACAAACATCTGACTGCTGTCTGCTTCAGAATCTGTCTTTTCCTGCGTCCTTTTCCCTTTCCTCCTCCTCACACTTCTATCACCCGCCTCCCCTCAAAAGCTGAGAGTTTGACAAAACAATCCGGTGTGGAATGTATAATAGCACGGTGTTTCCGGAGGGCAGTTCAGCAATAATGGGCGCACCCTTTAATTTAATCATCTTACTATTGGCAATCAATCCCAATGAAATAAACAGAGAGATGTGGGGAAAATGTATTTAAAAAGCTGCTGATCAGGACTTCCCTGGTGGTCCAGCGGTTAAGAATCCGCCTGCTAATGCAGGTGACGCAGCTTCGATCCCGGGCTGGGGAACTAAGATCCCACATGACGCAGGGCAATTAAGCCCGGGTGCCACAACTACTGAGCCCATGCACCTCAACTAGAGAGCCCATGTGCTGCAACTACTGAGCCCGGGTGCTCCGGAGCCTGGGCACCACAACTAGAGAGAAGGCCGCGCACCGCAATGACAGATCCCACGTGCCGCAACTCAGACCCAACACAGCCAAATTAAAAAGAAAAAAAAAAAAAAGCTGCTGATCATCAAGCTACAAAGTAAGGTACAACAGTGGGGGCGCTGGTTGAATAAATTAATGCTTATCTATATGATGAACTAATGTGAAGCTATTCAAATTGTTTTGGAAGAATATTATTGTAAGTGTTAAGTTTAAAAAAGGAGTAAACTAAACTCTAGGACTCCAATTCAGGAAAAGAAAGACAAACAAAATCCTCGCAGATGTGTGGGTATGTGAATTTGAGTCGACCAGAAAAATACTACTCCAGTAAGTTGAAATAGTTTTATTTAGGTTGCATGATTACTCATTCCTTTACACTTTTTGCATGTTTTTAGTGCTTTTTTTTAACAATAAGCACACATTAATTTCAATACAACAAAAAATGGAATATTATCTAACAAACAAGCGAACTAGTAATTATTATGGAAATTGAAGAATTTTTAGGTCTAAGATTATATTTCAGGGAGAAAATGATTGCTCATCTTGTCTTTTCAGTCCTTTGTACCTGGATCTCCTCACCATCAACAATGACACCATCTACTCACTCATAAAACTTAGTGAATGTGTGTTAGAACCTCAGTATGCCCTGACATTCAGTTCCTTGCCTTGGTGATGAGTCTATATGTAGGTTCATTTAGCAGTTATGAAAGGATTTTGTGAATTGTTGGACAGCCCATGCCTACTTTCAGAGACAACTGGATTTTCTGGGTCAGCCCATGTAGGCATCAGCTGACAAAGATTGCTGTGGAAACAGATCTAGGGCCAAAATCAAAATGTTGGCCCCAAGAAGGTAAGGACGGTATTTGTCTTACTTTTGGTTTTATGCTCAGCAACAAGCATGCCTACCTGTACATATAGGAATCACTTAGCAATATGTGAATCAATTTTGAATGAGTGAATCAATGAGTTGATATTTGTTTCATAAATGAAGGAAAAAATCAAACAAAAAACAGTGGTGTGTTGACATCCCATTACTTTTTTGGGGGGATGGGAGACAATTCTTTACAAATCTCTCACAGTCTTCACATCTAGGCATTAACAGCCAATTTACTCAGATTTATTTACATTCCAGGATAGTAAAGAGAGAGAGAATGTTTCCCTCCATGGAGAGGGTCCAAGACAGTAAAGATAAAGACCTGTCTCTTCCCTTCTCAGGGAAGATTTGTTTACATTGCAGGGTAACAAAGATCCTGTCTTGAGTGGGTGGGGGGGATGAGGCAGCTCAGGGATCCTCAGCGTCAGACGCCCTCTCTGTGCATGGTATTCACGCGTGCCCACCTCTGCATCGTCCCCATGGGACTTGGGGAGTAAGGAACCCATGCAAATAGGAAACTTACACTGCTGTGCTGTGAGTAATAAAGCATCTGAGTTTATCTGGGCTCATTGTCTCCTTGTTGGCTAAATCTGTGGGGCTGTGAGAAGACAACCTATCAGTTGTCACTGAGCTCTTAGTGAATGCTTGGCCATTGGACACACCTATTACTGTTTTTGCTTGGTGTCGATGGTCTAAGTGAGCAAAAGTGGGTTGGTGGAAGTACCCTGAGTATGTGTGATAGTACTTTGTCAAATTAGCATTTGGTAAGTGGGGTGTGTGGTGCTGGAGAGTGAGCTGAGTTCAGTTGAAAACAGACCACAGGAGAAATTGAGATAGAGGTTTAGTCCTCACGGGTTGAAGGAGGTACCAGCCACATTTCAAGGGACTACATGGTGGGGTCAAGGCAGAGGTACAGAGAAAGCCAGGACCTGGAGCACCTGCCTCTATTAGGATCTGTGTGTACAGGGCTTTGGAGTTGCTGGGCTAGGGCCAGATTGGTCAATTCGGACCAAAAGAGCGGGGTTTTGGTAAGCTCCACTGGGGTGAGGGTGGAGTTATCTAAGGGGCACATAAAGGGGCAGGAGCTGGGAGGCAGGGGAGATAGTTGGTCACAAGGGCTGTTGGGAAGTCACATCAAGAACTTACATTTGCTTGGCACCCTGCGGGCTGCGCTCTAGGGCACAGGCCTGCATGAGTGGCCTAGTGTTCCCTTAAGGCCCTGCTGAAGAAAATGGAGGCAGAGGCAGCAACACCATGGAGTAACTCAGCTAAACTCTTGACGATGCGCGTCATATTCAGACGAACTTCTCTTTTGTGACTTTGGCTAAATTACTTAATGCCTCAGATTCCTACATCTATGAGACGACTTTCTTATAGGGTTGTTATAAAGCTTAAATACAAAGCATCCAGCAGAGTGGCGGGCACACAACAGTGCTCTGCTTGCAACAGTTAATCTACCCTCTTCCCTATAAGCCCAGAAATCATATTACAATGTACTAAATTAGCAACTATTGACTACTCTTTTTATAACTTTTAATCTACAATTTCCACTTAGAAGAATAGCTCTTTTTTAAATAAATAATTTCATTTAAAATTCTTATTAAAAGTAATTATACACTCCCTAACACCAAACACGAAAATAAGCTCAAAATGGATTAAACAACCCAATCCAAAAATGGGCAGAAGACCTAAATAGACATTTCTCCAAAGAAGATATACAGATTGCCAACAAACACATGAAAGAATGCTCAACATCATTAATCATTAGAGAAATGCAAATCAAAATTACAATGAGATATCATCTCACACCAGTCAGAATGGCCGTCGTTAAAAAATCTAGAAACAATAAATGCTGGAGAGGAGGTGGAGAAAAGGGAACACTCTTGCACTGCTGGTGGGAATGTGAATTGGTTCAGCCACTATGGAGAACAGTATGGAGGTTCCTTAAAAAACTACAAATAGAACTACCATATGACCCAGCAATCCCAGTACTGGGCATATACCCTGAGAAAACCATAATTCAAAAATAGTCATGTACCAAAATGTTCATTGCAGCTCTATTTACAATAGCCAGGAGATGGAAACAACCTAAGTGTCCGTCATTGGATGAATGGATAAAGAAGATGTGGCACATATATACAATGGAATATTACTCAGCCATAAAAAGAAACGAAATTGACCCATTTGTAATGAGGTGGACAGACCTAGAGTCTGTCATACAGAGTGAAGTAAGTCAGAAAGAGAAAGACAAATACCGTATGCTAACACATATATATGGAATCTAAGGGGGAAAAAAATGTCATGAAGAGCCTAGGGGTAAGACAGGAATAAAGACACAGACCTACTAGAGAATGGACTTGAGGATATGGGGAGGGAGAAGGGTAAGCTGTGACAAAGTGAAAGAGTGGCATGGACATATATATACTACCAAACGTAAGGTAGATAGCTAGTGGGAAGCAGCTGCATAGCACAGGGAGATCAGCTCGGTGCTTTGTGACCACCTAGAGGGGTGGGATAGGGAGGGTGGGAGGGAGACACAAGAGGGAAGAGATATGGGAACATATGTATATGTATAACTGATTCACTTTGTTATAAAGCAGAAACTAACACACCATTGTAAAGCAATTATACTCCAATAAAGATGTAAAAAAAAAAAGTAATTATAGATGTTTTTCACAGCAATATTTAAAAGATACTTTAATAAGCCAGTTGTAAATATGTAAAGACACACAAGAAATATACAAACTAGCTTACTGCACAAATGGAAATCTTATTTATCTCAATTCCCCAGAGGGAAGAGGGAAGGGGAATATTTATTAAGCGACGCTCTCCAAGACACTTTACAGGCGTTATCTTATTTAAAGTGTTCAGCAATTTTCTGTTTCATTATTTTGCAAATGAAGAAACTTAGGCTCAGAGAGATTGTAACTTGTACATGTTCAGAGTGTGGTAGAACCAGAATTTGAAACTTGATTCTGTTTGACTTCAGAGCATGAAGTCTTTCCTTTACAAGTTTGAGGAACTGATCTGTAGAGAGTGTCTACTCTAAGCCTCAAGGCCTCGGCCCCTCATTCTCTGCGCCTTCCTTGTCTTTCCTTGGGCTTCCATCCCTGTCCTTCTCGATGAATTATGACCTCCTCAATGATTACGTCCATTATCCTCAGAATGGCGGGATTTTCTGGCATAACTAAAGCTGGAACTTCGAGTCCTCTGGTGTGTGGGATTCTACCTCCTCCCAAATATTGAACTGCATCACTTAATATGCAAAGAGGGTTTTAAAATTTTTTTTTGTTTGCTTGCTTGTTTTTTCCAAAGGAGTAAAGAGGATCTGGTGAGAGAGCTGGGGGTGGGAGTGATAGTGTAGGGGCTACATGGCATCCCAGTGGACGTTTGCCATTTTAATTTTTTGGACCTTTTAACTTTTTTTTTTTTTTAACTAAAGGACATTTATTTGTTTCTCAGTAAGACTCTGTCTTGAGGACATAACTAAACCGCGTCACCACCCCACCCTGATTTGACAACATTAACTGACAAAAACCAACCTCCACCTAAATCATCATAAAAATGTTTAAGTAAAAAAAAAAAAAAGGAGTGGAGAGAAGGGGGCCAAGGGGGTTTCAGATTGAACAAGATCCTATTTCATCTAATACATTCAATCCTGGCTAGAGTGTACCAAAATGGAAACAGGATTACTATAATACAAAACTTCTACTACAGCACACTGTACACACCTGTGTTCCAAGCCCACCCCCATCCCCCTAACGCTTCCAAACTCAACTATTTCCCGGCCTGTTGGGCCTGTCGACGAAGGAGCACGTAGATCTTCTCTTTAATCCAGTCTTTGTTATAAGGCTGGTATGTCTGGGTATCAGCTCGGTAAACAAGGCAGCTGAGGTCGGCCAGGTCATCAATGACATCAAATAACTGACTGATATCCTATGTGATAGAGGGGCTGCTGGGATTCACTGTCTTCAGGTGTTCTTCATACATTTTACAAACACCTTCCATGCATTCATTTACAGACTCATAGTCAGCATAAGTTCTGCTTCTGGCCTCTTGGTAGGCTGTACCAGCAAAATGGTGTGAGACATCGCGCCAAACTCTCGCTGCCGCCGCCGCCGACTCCACCGCCGACTCCGCTCTGGACCTTCTAACTTCTGAATCCTCTCTGTATATTTAAGACTTTCACAGTGTGAGGGGAGAGGTCCAGACAATTGTCCTGGCCTCTTTGTAGCCTGAATGCGGCACATGACTGAGGTCTAGGCAATGAGACAAACCTTGCAAGGGCTCTGAATTGGGAGCTAGTGAGTGGGCTTGAATCAGTAAAGATCGATTTCACATCCCACCTCTGACACAAATAAGGTGTGTCAGTGACATGTCACAGAAATGGAGTCACAATGTTCACATCTATGAAATGGCATAATAATGCACCTTTATCTACAATTTGTAGGGCAATCCTGAATAAATGAGAGTCTGTTAGTTAAAGAGCAAGACGCTTTTGGGGGGAGCCAGGGCTTAGGTACCGGCCACACCTATGCCTTAGAAAACACTTACTACCTTAGCCAGTGCTAGGAAAGTGAGAGGCAGCTAATGGAAAAAAGCTAACGTTTTGATCTCCTCACATTTGCCTGTAACACATATTTAGAGCATTCTGACTAGTAATTCTGTTCTTTTGGCTGAGAAGTCTTTGGAAACACAGTGGAGTGGACATCTGTTTGTTTGATTTTGAGGGGGGCACAGCATCCCTTCTTTAGGATTTTCCTCCCCACACCTGAGTGGTTCTGATGGGGCTCCTCATCTCAGCACCTCCTGATCACGAGAACTGCATGTGGCCCAGACAACTAGAGCACAGAATTCTTTCTGGAATCCAATCTGGAACAGAGACACATGCGGTCAAAGCCCTCTGGTGCCATATTCAATGGCAGTACGTTAGAGAAATGGAGACCATAGGCTCCTGCCCACTGAGGCCCATGCAGCTATCTTGTCTGTCTTTCTGAAACCATTTCTTCAGCTTTTCCTTGACTTACGTCCAGTAACTCCCCTCTCCTATTTATGTTAGGGTTTGATTCTGTTGCTCAAGGAAAAAAATATCTTTACAGAGTGATTTTTAATTTGTGTAAAGGACGGAAAAGATCACTTAAAACTAAAACAGTAAAGTAGCTTGTGATTTTAAGGGGGAGGGTGGTTTCCGGATGATGGTGATCTATTTCCAGGTCATCTCCTTCCTCTCGCAGAGGCTGGTGAGAGGGTGAGGAAGAGAAGATGGTGCATCTCCCAGCAGAGCCATGCCTAGTGGGACACAGAAAGGGGTTGAGATAGGGCTGAATTGCTCTGCCTAACAAAGCAGGAGAAGTTTCTGGAAGACGGTAAGCAAAAAGATGGCAGGAGGCTAGAAATTAAGGGCAAGGTAGCCAGAGGAATTTTGAGAATAAGAATAACACATTTGATGGGAAATAGTTTGAATTGTTTCACTGTAAATTCAATATCCATTTCCCCATGGAAAAAGTCAACGCTGCACAAATTTCGGTATGACTGAATGTGTGTGTGTGTGTGTGTGTGTGTGTGTGTGTGTGTGTGTGTTTATTAAGGAAAGGGCCTAGGATCTATGTCTAGCATGACATGGTGTAGAATAGGGGTGGTAAAAATACGGGAAGGCAAGACGATCCATACACTAAACCACTTTAGCAAAATAGGGTGCGTTCATTCCTCCTGGAGGGATTGGGTAGCACACAGGCTTGCCTCTGCAAGTGGTTTCATTTTAATCTCAGAGAGCAGGGTGCATCAGCTAACATCTGGTTTATAGGACTGTATTCACAATCCACACATGGATTTTGAAGGGACGGGGGAGAGCTTGGAAGACAAGTAGGAAAGAACCTTGTTCCTCTAGAGCAGGGTTTGGCAAACCACAGCTGTTGGTGTAAATACTTTTACTGCTACACAGAGGGCTCGTTCGTGTACATCATTTCTATGGCTGCTCTCACCTGTACGGGCAGAGGCGATTTGCCACAGAAACCACGTGGATCGCAAGGCCTAAAATCGTTACTCTCTGGCCCTGTAAAAGAAAGTTTGCCGCCTTCTGCTCTAGAGGCCAAAGAAAAGCCTTATAGGAATAGGCAGCCTTTGGCTTAAGTTTTAAAGAGGTCCTACATATTTGGCCCATAACCCTGAGGTGATGTGACATGGTTTATTTCAAGAGAAACCAGGTAAAATCTAAACCAAGTACCAGAATGTCTTTTTAAAAAATTTTGTCAGTGAATCTCTTAATTTTCCTCTTCTCTTGTCTACTGTTAGAAGCAATCTGGTAGAGGGTAGAGG
Organism: Neophocaena asiaeorientalis asiaeorientalis; assembly: GCF_003031525.2. Lineage (NCBI taxonomy): Eukaryota > Metazoa > Chordata > Mammalia > Artiodactyla > Phocoenidae > Neophocaena > Neophocaena asiaeorientalis. The sequence continues at coordinate 933,571 of NW_020173971.1, read as the reverse complement.
GCATGGGTTTGGGATTAAATGGTTATAGACCTGCATCCTGGCTCTCCAACATACTGGTTGTGTGATCTGGAGCAATCTGCTTCACTGAGAAATCTGTTTTCTTATTGGTAAATGGGTAGAATAAGGCCCATTACATGCGGCTGTCGTGAAAACTAAATGATGTAACACTCAGTGTGCCTAGATTTTTGAAAACTCTCAATAGCTATCACCCACACTCTTCTCTCCCTACCCTCAACTCTTTGCTGTACTTTGTGCATATGAAGGAGAGCTTCATAATTAGCCAAGTGTCCCCAAGGTCATCTTTTTGCTACTAAACAGTAGTAACTATCATTTGCTTGGCTCCATGCCAGCCAGGAGACTAGGACAGGCTGACGGAGTAATAATGTTTAGATCCCCCTGGAGTCTTCACATTATTCCAAAGAAAGACAAGAAATCAGATCTGCCGGGTTCCCTAGGAGTTCCCCAACCTTCTGAGCCCAAATTCTTGAGTCTGGGCCTCAGTGCGTGTATGGAGCAGAGGAGGCCAAGGCCAAGAAGGGTTTTAGGCCAGGCCTGTAGAGGTACCAGTGGCCCAGCAGCAGAAAAGCCCAGACAGAATATTTAAGATAATTTAGGACAAACATCTTCTCTTTGGATTTGTGGACAAGGTTTAAGATCCCAGAGACCTGACATGGGAACTGGTTTCTGTGAATAGAGGATTCCTGCTTGAACAAGGCAATACACCAACTTATACCCCACAGAGAAATTACCTGCCTACCTGCCTTCCGGGCAAATACCTTACATACTAAAGTGCCTGAAAAGTCTGGCCTCTTGGACTTGAGTGTATCGTGGAACTCCCCTGGCTGCTGTGTTGTTTCTGTGTGAGAGGAGGAAAAGCCTCTCTCCTACCTGGCTGCCAAGCCAGGTCCCAGTGGCGCTGAAGTTAGAAGAGCTCTAGTCTCCTGGGTGAAGGTTTAAGTCCTCTTCAGGTTCATAAAATTCATTGTCACCATAAGAATGCGCTCGCTAAGTGTCAGCTGTTTCACATGGATCTGATTTCTAACCTTCACCACAAGCCGGGTAGGCTGGACTTGTTACCCCCATTTTAGAGATGATGAAATTGAGGGTTAAGAAGTTAAATCACTTGCCCGAGACAAAGGTGGCGAAGGGTAACTCTAAAACCACACTCCAAAGCTCCCTTGCCGTATCTATGTTGCTTTTGCTCACAAAGATCTAGATCAGTGTTTCCCTACCTGCCCAAGCTCTCCCCTGGAGATTCTGATTTGGTGAGTCCAAGGTGGGTTGGGAGAACTTAGGATTTGATAGGTGATTCTTGTCATCCGGGAAATTGGGAAACACAGGTAGTCATCAAACTCCTCCCTCCTTAGCTTCAAACTGTGACTCTTACAGGGAGACTGAAGTCAGGCATGTGTACAAGACACCAGTCGCTATAAAATCCAAGCATAAGGAGACGAAAAAGCTCAAGTTCGATAACAGCTCCGTTTCTTAAGAGCCTGACGTGATTTCTTGGGGATCCGAGATATATGACATGGACTAGTAACCATGACTGGGATAATTGTGCTGAATTAGCTTAATTAGCCGTTGTAGACTGGCTTTAGCAGATGCCAGCTGTGAAAATGGTCAAAATAAACTAGACAGGCCTCAGAATGACTGAGAGTAGATTTCTTGGGCTGTGAGACCATCGTGGGCTCAGTGACATGGGAGGTGGAAGATGGTTGCAGTGACAAAGCTGCAGGGAAGATGCTGAGTCACAATTGCTGAACAGTCATGGCTGGGCCTGAGCAGGTGTGAGGGTCTTTTCTACAGGGTGTCCTTCTTTGCAGGCTGCTAGAGGCATGCTACAGGATGCTAGTACATCAACGGAAAGGACAGGGAGAAAAGATTTAGAAAAGCCTTTAATTTAAATTCAAACTTATGACAAATCTTTCATGTGGTGGCAACTTGAGGATAAAAACAAAATCATAGGGGCTTCCCTGGTGGCACAGTGGTTGAGAATCCGCCTGCTAGTGCAGGGGACACGGGTTCGAGCCCTGGTCTGGGAAGATCCCACATGCCGCGGAGCAACTGGGCCCGTGAGCCACGACTACTGAGCCTGCGCATCTGGAGCCTGTGTTCCGCAACAAGAGAGGCTGCGACAGTGAGAGGCCCCGTGCACCGCGATGAAGAGTGGTCCCCACTCGCCTCAACTAGAGAAAGCCCTCGCACCGAAACGAAGACCCAACACAGCTAAAAATAAATTAATTAATTTAAAAAAAATCATAAAACATTTATCTCCAGGCAAAAAACTGGCCTTTCAGAAATGAAATAGAAAATAAAGGAATGTGAGGCCAAGGGAAATTTTGTTTAATATTCTGAATGGTCATGCAAAAAATCTCCCCCCCCCAAAAAAAAACAAGAAAGGAAGATGAGAAAAGAGGGAAAATAAATAACAAAAACAATAACAAGGAAACAATAACAAAGTAATTTAAAAACAGAAAAAAATTTTTTTGATTGTCTAGAATGAAAACCTTTTGGTCCTACTACCATTCAAAGAGTCTTCCCTATTGGTGTGTGATGCTATAATTCTGAGTAAGAAGATGTATCTGGTAGGATTAGGTCCAAACGTGTACAACAAAAATAAATATGTAAGTAAAAGTGGCTGCAGCAAGATAGTTTAGTTCTTGCCATCATGAAAGAAGTCCAGACGGAGAGAGTCCAGAACTAATGTGGCCATTTATAGTCTCAAAGACTCAGGATCCCAGGCTCCTTCTAGCCATCTGTTCTTCCATATGCATTTGGCTTCTTCCCCCAAAAAGTCTGCTTAAACTCCAGCCTTCATATCCAAATTTTAGTCCTCAAGAATAAGAAAGAAAGAGAAAGTGGCAAAGGGCATGCGTTAGCTGTCTTTCAAGGAAGTTTCCTGTAAGTTGCTCCATAGCACTTCTGATACCATCTGACTGGACAGCACTTAGGCACAGGGCCATATTTAACTGCAAGGGAAAATGGAAACTGGTCTTCAGTCACACATGTGCACGGCATGTGCACGGCTGAAGATTAGGGATTTATTCACAAAGGCAGAAGGGGTGAATGGATAGGAGAGTGGGCCAATGGTTTTTGCCACGAAATGTAATGTTCTAGCCACAAAGAAACGGCTGTGGAAACTCTGGGCTAGGTAGCTGACAGGATCTGAGAATAAGCCTTTCCTTCCTGGCCCTGTCCCCTCACCCAGAGAGCAGAGGCTTAAGGATAAAATGCTCTTCCCTGATACCCTGCCCACCCCAACAATGCCTCCAATCAGGTGCCCCAGAAAAAAACTCTTGCCATGAGCTCTGGGAGGCTGTGAAGGTTACTAAGCTTCACCTACATTATGGGAGCAAGTCACTGACTCAGAAAGAAAGGGTCCGCCTGTGCACTGCCAGGTGCGTTCCAGAAGGTGGGTGCTGCCCTGGGGCACTGCCCTTTGGTGATTCCACTGCTGAAACGTCTTGCCATACCAGCTGTCCTGAGACCTGGAACTAGCACTGCTGCTGTAGCCGTTGTCCCCCCTTGTCTTCTGTGGCCCACAGTGCAAGGAGTGGTCAGTCAGCTGCTCTCGGTGGGGCTGAGAAGGCAGGGATGATGGGATGGTTGTCTGCGGGAGGGCTGCAGAGCTCAAAGGGTTAGGTGTGCAGGTTAATAAGAACATTCGACGAGCCTTTACTCTATGCCAGGCACCATTCAGCTTTTTAATATTCAGGCCTCACAATAAACTTGGGGAGAAGATGGGCTCATTATACGTGTTTTGCAGATGAGAAAACAGAGGCTTCAAGGGGCTACTCGCCCAAAGTGAACTCAGCTAATAAGTGATACAGTCAGGTTTTAAGCCCCAGGCCCTTCTGACCCCAGGGAGTGCCCTTTAACCCCTACACTATGCCCTTTAGCCTTTGAAAGGTGCTGCTCAGAAATACTCAGCCCTTCCTGATGCTTTCACACTGAGATGTAGCCAGAGCAGCAGTACATGGCTACGACTGGGGTAGGGGTGGCAGGCTACATTTTGTGTTGTCATATAGGAAACCAGGGGGTGAGGAGAATATTTGAACAAAACTGCTGCTAATTACTCTAAATAAGGATCTGCCCAGTGTAAGCTTGAAAGTGGCAACTTTTTTTCCTCCCTACTTCATTCCCACCTCTCTTGCTCTACTGCTTTTGAGCAGTTGTCAGTGATGCTAACAAGCTGGCAGGGGATGTCAGGAAAGAGATAATTTATTCCTCTTCTCCAGCAGCTGAGGATGTCACCTCCCCAATGACAGATACTCTCTTCCTACAGAGAGAAACCAGCAAAACCTGGCATCTAATGAGTGGCCAGCTGGGGTTTCATGCCTAATGCTCACGTGGTGAAAAGGGAAGGGGAAGGTTTTGTTCCCAGGTACATTTTTGTGCTGTCTGAAAGATGTTGACTTATGAGGCCCAAAGGCTGGCCCCTGGGACCACCATGTGAGCACAGACCCAACTGTCCAGCCAGCTGGTGCTGAAGAAGGCTCTGGTCCAGACAGCCCTGGAACTTCTTTGAGGCCACCAAAAAGGAATTGACTTAGAAAATCAGAGGGCTTGCTTTTTTTGTTTGTTTGTTAATTTAGTTTTTGTTCTTTTTTATAATAAAGTTTGTCTCTTTGGTTTATGTCGCCATTTTCCTCATTACCAAATTTGTGGGTGGGTCTGTCAGCTTTAGACCAATGACTAGACTTCATCAGAATGACAACTTTTTGATAACAAATCTCTAGTCCAGATCAATTTTTCTACATGGTTCCTAGTGTCCAGAAGTAAAAACGATAAATTCATTTTGCTCAGGAGTTCTTTCTGGAACTGAGACCTTAAAGAAATCTCTTCTGTGGTTCTTTCTAAAGTGGCCTCTGATATAATAAATAAGATATCTAGTATTAGGATATTCTCATGATTAGGGTTGCCAGGTTGAGCAAATAAAAACATAGAACACCAGTTAAATTTGAATTTCAAATAAGCAGTGAGTAATTTTTTTGGTGTATGTCCCATGAAATATTTACGACATAACTTCTAGTAAAAAGTTATTGGGTACTACATGATCTCACTTATTTGTGGAATCTAAAAAAGTTGAACTCATAGAAGCAGAGAGTGAAATGGTGGTTGGCAGGGGCTGGGGAGTAGGGGAAATGGGGAGATGTTGGTCAAAGGGTACAAAGTTTCTTTTATGCAGGATGAACAAGTTCTGGAGACTTAATATGTGGTTTGGTGGCTGTAGTTAATAATACTATATTGTATAACTGAAATTTGCTAAGCAAGTAGATTTTAAGTGTTCCGACCACACACACACACACACACACACACACACACACACACACACACACACACACACACATAGTAACCGCGTGAGGTTCTGGACATTTTAATTATTTTGACTGTGGTAATCATTTCACAATGTATACATATATCAAAAATCACATTGTATACCTTAAAGATATACAACTTTTATTGCCAAAAATAAATTAGATTTAAAAGTTTTTGATGTTTATTTGAAATTCAAATTCAGTTGGGATTTCCATATTTTATTTAGCAGCCTGACTTGATAAATACAACAATGGAGACTCATAGAGCTGCTTTTATCTTGTTTGTTTAACATTTTATTTACATCCACGTTATATACCCACCAAGTTCAGGGAGTCAAACAGTTCAACGTGGCTTGCTATAAATACATGGTTCTTCCACTATTCCCTCTCTTCATTTCCCACAGTCCAGAAACAACAATTTTCAGCTCCTCTAGCTGATTTTTTCTGGTGAGGGAGGTGTAGCTCCCTTTCTCTAACCACCATGCTTGTATTGTTACATCTTGATTTCTCCATTTTAGACATCCTCTATTGGCTTCCTTCTATGCAAGATGAGAATTTAAGCTTTCACCACCCTCCCCAAGCCAACTGCCCTTCTCCACAGTCTCCCAGCGTAGTTATATGGTCATTGTTATATGGTCATTTTGATCCAATCAAGAGTCAGGATTTACATTATTATGACTATGTAAATACTAATCACAGCTGAGCCATATACATTTCTTTTGTGGCATAACTTTTCGAATCTGTTTTGGTGGGGGGGGGTGGTTATAGTAATGATCTTTGCTGAGTTTTTAAGGTACTTACCACTGACTTGTCCTAAAATTCTCTCCCGGTTATGTGAATCCCTCAATATATTCAAAACACATTAGGTATCCTCTCAACTTCATCTTCTCAGAAAAAGTCCTCCCCCTTCTTACCTCTGACTTGAACTGATTGATCTCTTGGCCAGCTGCACAGCTTCGTCCTGGGATTCCCCTTTATCACCATCCGTGGCACTCCCTTTGCCTCTTGTACTAGTTCACCTATTCCCTGGAGGCAGTGTCTCTTCTCGGGTTACTCCCTCATCTGATGTGTTATAACTTCTGGTAGGCCCTCAGTAACTACTTGTTGAAGAAAGAGCGGGTGAATCCATGAAAACCACTGTATGGGATGAAGACTCTGGCCTCTTGGAGGGTTGCCATAGGGACCTTCACCTTGCTTAGCACATGCTGTGGTACCTAAGACAACACTCTGGATCCCGCCTTCCTACTCCCATCTCCAGCCCCCTCAGCTGGCCTTCTGGTCTCCCCAGAAGTCAGGATGTCTTCCTTTTCCATAGGAAATGTCAGGGCCAACAGCACTAATGAGTTAACTGGTGAGCAGCCCGTGGGGGGCAGGCAGGATGCCTGAATGTCTTGCTGGGTTGGGCACTGCGGAGGGATATCCAGCCTCTTACTTCCTCCTGAGCCTGGGTGGACTCTCACCTCGTTACTGAAATCTTGACTGTCTCCCACCGTTCCAAACAAAACTGTCTGAGTGAACAGCCATTAAAGTGTCATTAGAAACAGCAGGTACTGGGTGCTGAAATTTATGAAACTGCTGTGAGAGTGATAATGAAGGCAATAGGACACTTGCTCTATTTATTTGGGTTTTTTTCTTCTTCACTAGTGATTAATTAAATAAAGTGCTTAGCGATTTAATGGTTTGCCTCTCTCCTAACTGGAGGTGGATGGTTATAAAAGGGATAGATTGATTTTTTATTTCCAAACTGTAGCCTGACAGAGAATGCTTCTGTTTTCTGATCCACACTCTCATTTTTCTCTTTCATCCACTTTTCCTCATCTGATGGAGTAAACATCATGCAGAATGAAATCTTAAGCGCTTTCCTCTTTCGACATACCAGAGATGTGACCCTGATGTCACCTGGTCTGACTAAACGTTCATTTATTCTAGATTCTCACAGCGAGGGCAAGGGCTGGACGAGGCAATTTTCTCCAGTGGGTAGAGAGACTGAGGCAGAGAATTCACATCTAGGTAAGAGAAACACAGAGAAATTCCTCTGGAACGACATGGTTGGAATGAAAACTGGAGACTCGCTCATGGCTGAGACTGTGCAATTAGAAACCATGTTCAACGAGCAGTTATGATGAACACTGTCAATTTCCACCTATTCGGGGGAAAATAACTATTTGCTTGTGTGGGATATTGCTCTGCCCTACTTGGAGGGATGTATCTGCATGCAATTAATTTCTTTTACTAAAAAAACACAATCAGGTCAGTTTTAGCTGCCACTGGCTGTTAATAATAGTCCCAAACTTAAAGGTAGTAATTGTTGGGGAAAGTACCTTTTAGTTCTGCAGCGAGTTTGAAAAGTTGGGTCTTTCCCTTAAAGCAGGTTAGACAAAATGGTTATAGATACTTTCTGAGGAAAGAGGAAGGAAAAGTTTACAAAACAGAATGAAGGATTTAAAGAGGGAAAGGTGGATGACAGCAAATATTAGATTATGCTGAGAGGAAAACATTCCCCTTTTTCCCTTCTAGGTTCTGTGGCTGGTCTAATAATTGAATTGACGTAAGGTAGATTAGCAGGAGAAAAACAAATTTAATTTCATATATATGGGAGTCCTACAAGGATATGAGACTCAAATAAGGAAGCTTTTATACTTTTTAAATAAAGAAACAATAAATTTGTAAAGACTTGACAAGGCAGAGGGATTTGGGCCAGGGGTAGTAAATGATGAAGTAGGAAGGCTTGTTTATACAGCCTTTTCGGCCCTGAATCAACCTGTCTCTGGTGTTAAGGATACCTTCCTTCCTCCTTGTACAGGCAGGGTACCTTTCACGTGGGCGATTTATCTCCTGTTTTTATGAAAGAAGGGCAGGATGGTGGGGGGAGGTCAGAGCAACCTTCCTGCTTCTGCCGTTTTCCCTGACTCCTTCAGCTTAGATATTCAATATGCGAGGGTACCGTATTTTGGCGTAGCATGTCCTGAACCCCATCAGTGACAAAGAATATTTGGCCATGGTATTAGTTAAAATAGTGGCAAACCCAATAAAGACCGGGAAGCTGAGAATGATAAGCCAGAACACTGCCAGGAGGTCTTGGACAAATGTCTACCCGGCGTGAGCTTGGCCACTTTCTGTCTTTGCTCAGACTGCGTCTTGGGGCAGAAACATTCTCCTTCCCCTACTTCAGCTGGCATTCTCCTTCCCCTACTTCAGCTGGCAGGATGGCACTCACACTTGGATGCTTCTTTCAAATGCCCTCTCTTTCGGAGTTATCCCCCCAAGGTGACTTGGGTACGCTCGTTCCTATGCACCTACAACATCTGTACCCATCGCACATCCCACTGTACTGCCATTACTTCTTCACATGTTTGCTCCCTGCTAGAGAGTGTGCTACCTCTGAGACTGTCTTATTCATTTTCTTCTTTTTGAATTTTATTTTATTTATTTTTTTATACAACAGGTTCTTATTAGTTACCCATTTTATACATATTAGTGTATATATGTCAATCCCAATATATGTCTTATTCATTTTCATAACCCTAGAAAATGCCATGATGCTTGAAAACAGTAAATATTTAGAAAATAAATGTTGAACGATTTAATAATGACTGTTTAATTGCTATTTAATAATATTAAGAAGAAGAACTTGCTTTTGAATTGTACTCTGTAATCTTCAAAGTATATCCACACACATTATCTCATTTGCTCCTTGGAGCCTACTGTGAAGTAGGCAGGGTAATTGTTACTATATATATTTTTTAAACAAATTTATTTATTTATTTATTTTCGGCTGCGTTGGGTCTTCATTGCTGCGCGAGGGCTTTCTCTAGTTGCGGCGAGCGGGAGCTACTCTTCGTTGCAGTGTGCATGCTTCTCACTGCGGTGGCTTCTCTTGTGGAACACCGGCTCTAGGCGCCTGGACTTCCGTAGTTATGGCACGTGGGCTCAGTAGTTGTGGCTCACGGGCTCTAGAGCGCAGACTCAGTAGTTGTGGTGCACAGGCTTAGTTGCTCCGCGGCATGTGGGATCTTCCCGGACCAGGGATCGAACCCACGTCCCCGGCATTGGCAGGCGGATTCTTAACCACTGTGCCACCAGGGAAGTCCCAAGTATTATATTAAATAGGGCTTAGAAAGCAAATTCAATCACTTCTTAGGCTTTAGAGAAGAGATGATATAGCCCAAGTTACATTGGTTATTGCACAATGAGAAAAACACTGGGGAACATCGTATGCTTGCTCAGAACCCCCTTTTTGAGATTCTAGAAGAAATTCTGCGTCATCCCTATATTCCTTCTAATTATCTTTAGTTATAAGCAGATGGTCTTGTTTCCCGAGTTATGAATTGTGAATCCTGGGCACATATATAGAATTACTCTTGAGGTTATAAATCTAGCAGTAATGACTTAAGACTGAAAAAGAAATCTAGGTTCTTGCTTAGGGTGTGAGCTATGGAGAGTATGAGGTTATACTCCCATTCCATCATTCATCTCTCTGGGTGCCCAGGAGTTGGGGGGGGTCCACCGTCTTGAGTCATACTTGATATTAGAGAAAGACCGTATTAGAGTAGAAAGATCCTCAAAGTGGGTGCTGAACTTTAATGTAGCTCTCTTTGTTCTGGGGTGTAAAAAGATGCTATAAAACTAAGATTCCAAGAAGAGAATGGAAGAAAAAGAATACGGCAATTTAATACCGTAATGGGTCCTTATGCTTTTTCCGTACCTACTATTTATCCTTTCTTCTCTGATAATAGCTCTGATTTTCCCTTAAAGAACCACTTCACTCCATAAGGTTTTGGTGAGGTCAACCCACTGGTAGTTGGTTCCAGGGATAGCCATGCAAACTTGGCCTGGTCAGTTGGTGTCTGCCATCTCCCTAGCCACAGTGATCGGCTCAGGAACGTGCACATGATTCAGGTTTCCCCAAGGAGACTCCGTTTTGAGGCTCTGTTGCAACTATTGGAATGGAGAGGCTGTCCTTCTCCTGGAATGCTAGCTAAAAGGAGAATATAAATCAGGAGCTGCAGGGGTTCACAGTGGATAGGTCCTGTCTGAGGTGAAGCCAACAAAGAAGAAAGCAGAACTAAGAGATGAGAAAAGAGCTATATGGGCTTGGTCTAGATGACCTTCTTTAGTCCCGGGATACAGTTGCACCTAATGTCAGTTCTACTTACTTTGGATTTTTCAGTTACATGACCTGATACTTATGTAATAAGCTAATAATTTCTCTCTCTCTCAAATCAGTTGTAGTTATATTTCTGGTATTTTTTTGTTTGTTTTTGCAAATCCTGATCAAATCAAATCCTGATAGAAGCATACAACTTGGGGTAATACGGTGGGAAGGGCACATGAAACCGATGAGAAAGCTTGGCTGGGAAGTTGTTCCTATGAGACAAGGTTCGGTATCTCACAGTACCCAAGTGGAAAAAAGGAAAGGAAAGGAGATTAGAATTCACACACACCTTCAGGGGACAGTGTGGGTGTGCATAAGTGTTGGGACAGCAGCAAGTGATACGGCCAAACAGTCACATGGAAATGTTACTTGCTGGTGCCCCAGGTGGCTGCTGTGCTAAGGGGCATGTATGGGAATGGTTTGTAAAGACATGTGGTTGTCATAGTCAATTAGAAATTAGAAGTAAAATATAATTGCTATTGCTGTGTTTGTATCCAAGCAGCATTTGTTATGACCAGGTTATAAGAACTGCCTCTGGAATGTGGGCGTTTACCTTACGCAAATTATATTATCATTATATTAATGACTCACTTCGTTCACATATGAAAGAGGTAAAGATCCCTGCTGACCAGGGATTCTTCACCTGGGGTTCATGGCTCGTGGTTATGCCCCAGAGCATCTGTGAATCCCTTGAAATTATGTGTAAAAATTGCTTGTATGTGCACTTTTCTGAGGAGAGGCTCCAATTCTCCAAAAGGCAGATGAACGAAAGAGTTGATTGCACCCAGAGTAGACACTTGACCCACGTTGGCCAATCGGCAGCCACTTCCTCCCGTGAATTAAGACTTGAGAGTGAGCAACTTCCAGTCAATCTCTGAGAGAGGCTGGCACTGAGGAGAGTAAACTCAGGAACTGAGGGGCTGACCTAAGGAGGGAAAGCAAACACTGTCTAGCTGCAGGGGGAGAAAGGTGGAACCAATGTCACGGAGTATGAAAGCATGAAGACATGTGGCCCCAGAGACAGACCGTGAGAGCTGTGCTCTGAGTCATGACAGCTTGCTGGTTCTTGCTTCAGGTGTCACGTGATGCCTTGAAGCCTGGCTCTGCCTCTTCTTTGCCATCTGTGAGATGCTCCTGTGTCTTTCTAGGACATTTGCTTCTTTTTTTTTTTTTTTTTTTTGCCTTGGTGATGCTGGTTCCAGTTGGTTTCAGTTATTTGCAAATAAAAGGCTCTCAAATAAAACAAGGAGTTACAACAAAAAGACATGAGAAGATCCTTGCTGGAGAGGAAGTGGAACAAGTGAGGGCTCATACATACATTGTCTCATTTAATCTTAACTGAATTCCTGCCATTTTCCAGCTGAGGAAATGGAGTCTCAGAAGGCTTAAAAGCCCTTCCCAAGTCACAGAGCTAAGAAAATTTTAATTATGTTATGGTAAAATTTAATGAATACAATTTTATTTATGGCAATATCAATAACTCTCTAGTGATTCGGATATTCATGTTGCCTTCTTTCTGGGCAATACGAATGAAAATTGACAAATGAAAACTTCATGGATCTTCCATTCCTGGAGCCCCTGGCTCTTCCAAAGAATTTTTCAGCTCTCTTTTCAATCAGGAATCATTTCTTCTCTTTATTTAAAAAAAGAGTGCTGTCTTTTTTGCTATATTTAATAAATGTTTATTTTGTCATTATAAAATATATTTATATGTTCATTATACAAAAGTTAAATCCAGGAATATACAAATTGGAAGAAAAACTACCATCCCAATCGTTGCTAACATTTAGATGTATTTCCTTCTAATATATTTTATTATACATAGTTTAGTTATTTTGGTTTTGTTTTGTCTCTTGTAGTTAAGACCATACTGTATTAAAATTATTTTTTACCAAGTTTCTGATGTTCCTAGAACTTTGAACTTGGAGGAAGCTTGGCTACTAGTTGTGCTTCTAGTTTTTCTACTATCACTACTACTATTTTTACTAATGCTACTGCTATTATCTAAATGTGGAAACTTGCCTTATATTTACAAAATGCTTTCACTCGTATGGTCTTTATTTTAAATTAAATCTTTATTTTAAAATTAAAATGAGATATAACTTCTCAACAAAGTTTTAAGTGTACCTCTGGTGTCGTTGGCTATGTGTATAATGTACAGCAGATCTCTAGAACTTACTCATCTTGCTTCCCTGAAATTTTATGCTCATTGATCTATAGTTCTCCATTCCCCCCTCTACCAGCCCCTGGCAACCATAATTCCACTCTTTGATTCTATGAATTTGACTATATTAGATAACTCACATAAGTGAAATCATGCAGTATTTCTCTTTCTATGACTGGCTTATTTCACTTAGCCTAATGTCCTGAAGTTTCATCCACTTTGTCACATATTGCAGAATATCCTTCTTTTTAAAGGCTGAATATTATTCCATTATATGTATATATCACATTTTCTTTATCCATTCATCTGTTGATGGGTATTTAGATTGTTTCCACATCTTGACTATTACAAATAATGTGCTGTGATAAACATAAGGGTGCTAATAATATCTGTCCAAGATTCTGATTTCAATTCTTTTGGATAAATACCCGGAAGTGGGATTGCTCACTTCTGTGTAGTTCATATGGTAGTTCTATTTTTAATTTTTTGAGGAACCTCCATATTGTTTTTCCTAGCAGCTGCACCATTTTACATTCCCACCAACAATGTACAAGAGTGCAATTTCTCCACATTCCTCACCGACACTTGTTGTCCTTTGTTTTTGGATAATAGTCACCCTGTCATGTGCAGGGTGATATCCCATTGTGGTTTTGATTTGTATTTCCCTGATGATTAGTGATGTTGAACATTTTTCTTATGCCTGTTGGCCATTTGTGTGTCTTATTTGGAGAAATGTCTACTCAAGTCCTTAGCCCATTTTAAAAATCGTGTTATTTGTATTTTTTGATAATGAGTTGTATGAGTTCTTTAGATATTCTATTGATTAACCTCTTAGCAGATCTATTGTTTGCAAATATTTTCTCCCAATATGTAGGTTGCCTTTTTACTCTGTTGATTGTTTACTTTGCTGTGCAACAACTTTTTAGTCTGGTATAATCTCACTTGTCTATTTTTGCTTTTATTGCCTGTGCTTTTGGTGTCATATCCATGAAATCTTTGCCAAGGCCATTGTCATGAAGCTTTCCCCCTATCTTTTCTTGTGGGAGATTTATAGTTTCAGGTGTTACATTTAAGTTTTTAAACTATTTTGAGGTAATTTTTGTATCAGGTGAAAGATAAGGGTCCAATTTCATTCTTTTGTTTGTGGATATCTAGTTTTCCCAACACCATTTATTTAAGGGATGGTCCTTTCTTCACTGTGTATTCTTGGCACCCTTATTTCTGGTCTCTCTGTTTTGTTTCATTGGTTTATGTGTCTGTCTTTATGCCAGTACCATACTATTTTGATTACTGTAGCTTTGTAATATTTTTTGAAATCAGGAGGTGTGATGCCTCCAGCTTTGCTCTTCTTTCCTAAGATTGATTTGGGTATTAGGGGTCTTTTGTGGTTCCATATGACTTCTAGAATTGTTTTTTTCTATTTTTTTAAAAAAGCCATTGGAATTTTGATAGGAATTGCACTGAATCTGTAGATCACTTGGGTAGTATGGACATTCTACCTATATTACTTTTTCCAATCTATAAACATGGGATGTCTTTCCATTTGTTTATATCTTTAATTTATTGCATCAGTGTTTTGTTATTTTTAGTATGTAAGTATACAAGGGTGTTGAATTTTTTTAAATGCATACTCTGCATCTACGGAGACAATCATGCGATTTTAATCCTTTATTCTGTTAAAGTAGTGTATCACATCCATTGATTTTTGTATGTTGAACCATTCTTGAATTGTAGAGACAAATCCTACTTGGTCATGGTGTATGAGCCTTTTAGTGTGCTGTTGGATACAGTTTGCTAGCATTTTGTTGAGGATTTTTGCATCTATATTCATCAGGGAATTGACTTGCCATTTTCTTTGCTTCTGGTGTCTTCAACTGGCTTTAATATCAGGGTAAGACTGGCCTTGTAAAGTGAGTTTGAAGTGTTCTCTCCTCATCAATTTTTTGCGAAGAATTTGAGAAGGGTTGGCATTCATTCTTCTTTAAATTTTTGAAGAATTCACCAGTGAAGTCCACTGGTCCTGGGCTTTTCTTTATTGAGAGATTGTTGATTGATGATTTAATCTCCATTCTAGTTATAGATCAGTTTAGAATTTCTATTTCTTCATGATTCAATCTTTGTAGTTTGCATGTTTCTAGGAATTTATCCATTTCTTATCAGTTACTTAGTTTGTTGGCATATAGTTGTTCACGGTAGTCTCTTATGATCTTTTTTACTTCTGTGGCTTCAGTTGTAATGTCTCCTTTTTTCGTTTGCAGGTTTATTGTTTGAGTCTTCTCTCATTTTTTTCTTAGTCTAGTTAGGGGTTAATTTTGTTTATCTTAAAAAAAAACAGTTCTTACTCTCATCAATCTTTTCCATCATTTGTTATTCCTTATTTTGTTTATTTCTGCTCTAATTTTTGTTATTTCCTTTCTTTTGCTAACTTTGGGCTTGGTTTGTTCTTTATCTAGCCGTTTGAGAACTTCTTTCTTTTTAAATATGGGTATTTATCTCAATAAAATTTCCTCTTAGTACTGCTTTTTGCTGCATCCCATGCATTTTGATATGTTGTGTTTTTGTTTTCTTTTGTGTCAAAGTATTTTCTAATTTCATGTTTGATTTCTTCTTTGACTTGATGGTTGTTCAAGAGTGTGTTGTTTAATTTCTACTTATTTGTGATTTTTTTTTCATGTTTCCTTCTGCTATTTATTTCTAGTTTCATTCCACTTTGGTCAGAAAAGAAACTTGGTATGATTTCAGTCTTTTTTTTTTTTTGTCGGTACGCGGCCCTCTCACTGTTGTGGCCTCTCCCGTTGCGGAGCACAGGCTCCGGACGTGCAGGCTCAGTGGCCATGGCTCACGGGCCTAACCGCTCTGCAGCATGTGGGATCTTCCCGGACCGGGGCACGAACCCGTGTCCCCTGCATCGGCAGGTGGACTCTCAACCACTGTGCCACCAGGGAAGCCTGATTTCAGTCTTCTTAAATGTTAAAATTTATTTTGTAATTTAACATGTGATCTATCCTGGAAAAAGAGGAGAGTGTATTCTGCTGCTGTTGGGTGAAATGTTTTATAGGTACCTGTTAACAGGTTAGTGGAGTCTGAGAGGACTCCACTTGTTCTATAGTATTATTTGAGTCCTCTGTTTCCTTATTGATCTATCAGGATGTTCCATCCATTATTGAAAGAGGGGTATCAAAGTTCCTACTATTATTGTATTTCTATATATTTTTCCTTCTGTCAATGTTTGCTTTCTATATTTAGATGCTCTGATGTTGGGTACATATATATTTATAATTGTTAAGTCTTCCTAGTGGATTGACCAATTATCATTATATAATGTCCTTCTTTGTCTCTTGTCACAGTTTTTTATTTAAAGTCTATTTTATCGGATGTAAGTGTAACCACTCCTGTTCTCTTTTGGTTACCATTTTCATGAAATACCTTTTTCTATCTCTTAACTTTCAGCCTATGCAAGTCCTCAAATCTAAAGTGAGTTTATAGTTATAGTTGGGTTACATGATCTTAACTAATCTTCATAATTCCAAAAATAATGCAAATCCTTTTAAATTTCCATTTTGAAAGGAATAAATAGGTGCTTACAGACTAAATGACTTGCTGAAGTCCATGTTTAGTGAGAGAAAGAGCTGGGACTAGACCCAGTCTTCTCCTCATTGGTGGTGTAATACTGTTTCCATAGAACCACCCACTGCGTCTCTCCATCCCATCCTCTCCTACAGTCACAAGAGGAGCTGCCAAATGCCTAAAGCTCCTCAAAGGTGCAAAATTAGGAGTCTGGTTTCAGGTGTAAAGGCTGCATAGTTCCTTGGAAACCTCAGACATCATCCTGTAACCCCAGTCTCGAGTCTTGGTGGCTATGTGCTCAGACACTTGAGGGCTCTATGGTTAATATGTTATTGTGGTTCTGGCACTCAAGAGTATTAGGTAGTATTATCTGTCCTTTTCCTTGTATCATTTTTCACCCCTTTATTATTAAGTGTTATAAAAAATTAGATGATCTCCATCATATCTTGGTGGTTGCCATGGAGCTTAATTGTGCATCTCTTAGGCTGGTAAACCAATTGAGGCAATAGTTGGATGAGGAGGAGCTGCCTGTGAATGTTAAGGTGGGACAGAGCTCTTCAGCAGGCAGACCGAACGATGCCTTCCAGTGGGAGGGAGGATGGGTACATAACCACGCTGCCTAAGCGTGGCAGTGTGTTCCATATTCCAAAGTATAATCAGGGCCAAAATGTTCAAGGAAGTTTCCAAAGACTCTTAAAATATGCTGGGTAGTTTCTTTCTCTGAAGAGGTAGTATAGAAATTAGGAGGACAGGTTGGGATTTGAAGAAACCAGTGGCTTTCATATGTTATTTGACATGACCCACAGTAAGAAATACACTGTGACTCTTGTGTGTGTATAAATGAAACAGAAGTTTCAGGAAATAATGCTTTTACTACATGCTATGTACTCCTATGTTCTATGATAATTCCATTCCAATCCAATCAACTAAAATAAATGTGAGTTATGACCCACTAAGTACATTTTACTATGCACTAATCCAACAATAGGTCGTAACTCTCAATTTGAAACACTCTGAGATAAATCTTAATTGAAGCTCTGCTCCTCTACAACTTCTCCATCAGTAAAAGCAGATGATGACATTTCTCCTATAGGTGGTTATACTAATGAAATGCCATATGTGGTCACTAGGCAAGCTCTGTGCTTTGTTTTTTCACTGCTGTACCCCCAGCACCAAGTGCAGGGTGTGGTACATAGTTGGCACTCTATATGTGTAGTTATTTTCATTATTCCCCCACCCCCATCCTGCCCAGGTGCTGTTGGAAGCATGCAAGCTGCATTAGGGCACTCCCAGTGGTGATTCAGTACAGGAGAATTGAGACTAACCTCCCTTGTGGACCGTTATGAGGAGAAATATTGCAGAGGCTGTTGCGATCAACCCATCAGCTAAACTTGAATCTATGGAAGGCGTATGAAGTGTAAGACCCTGGAATAGGACCAAGCAAGACTCAAAAAGAAAAAGAAAACCTCTATTTTTAGTGTATCTCCACCTACTAGCACCTGATTGAAGAAACAATACAAAAACACCAAGAGGTAAGTAGGGACACAGGACAAATCAGTACTAAATGCTGTGATTTTGTGGTAAAGACTGAAGGGTGGAGAGATCCAACATTTTTTAGTCGATGTGATTTTAGTACGCAATTGATTGAGAGCATAATGAAATAGCTCCAAGGAATTTATTAATGATTTTTCAGTGAATCTGTATGCTATTAGTCTTCTATAACATGTATTTCTTCCTCAGTCCACAGACAATGTATTTGAGGATTCCTAACAATGTCAGGGATACGCTGAAGCCATATTGCTAAGAGAAAGGGCCTTGGGGTCAGAGGACTGTAGGTCTGTCCCAGCTCTGACACTCACCAGCTCTGTGGCCTTTAGCAAGTGACTTAACTTTGTGGTTTTGCTTCTTGCAAAAGGGAGCTAGTAATTGCCTGCCTCACAGTGTCTTTGGGAAAGTTAAATGGATTAAGGTTTGTAAAAGTCTTAGCAGAGCTTCTGGCAAAGAGCGAATGCATGAGAAAGTTTGCGGATACTCTCGTGGTTTTGCTCCCCTTTGGGGTCCAAGGCTCTCGGCAACAGAAAATCAAAGAAAGATGTCACCCCAGTGGGTGGGTGGCCTCCGGCTGGCTGGCCTCCAAAGCATATGGTAGTGTGTGGGTCCTTCTGAGACAGGCTGGGATCTGGGACCTGGGACCCTTTGCTGCAGTGCTTACACCTGGACAAACGTCTCCTCAAGCAACAAAATACAAGGAAACTACGAGCGACTAAAAATAACTACATGCGTGTGAAGCTGGGGCAAATTATGGAAAAGATGCAAAAAGACCAGAAAAACCCAACTGCCACCTCTGAAGAGCCGGGAGCATGTCTGGAGAAAAAGCAGGGCACTGTGCACACCCCCTGCACACACCACCACCAAAGGAGTGGGCAGAACACCTAAGCCGCCCCTCCTGCCTGCCCCTTGGACACATCCCCACCCTCACCCTACACAGGGATCCAGCTCAGCCCCCCTTGGGGAGCGAGCAAGGGAACCTGTTACTGGCTCAGCAGGGGCCCCAATAAAGCCTTGCCTGAATTTCTTATCTGACCTTTTATCAATTTCTGTTGATTAAGGAGGCCAAGAAACCTGGTTGGTAACACTTCCAGAAGCCCTGCGGCTCCTTACAGGCATTACTCAATCATCCTGTGGTAGAGAAGCCAGGAGGCGGCAGGAATTGTTTTCTTGGTGGAAGAGCCCTGGCACGAAGAGGTGGAGGTTTTCCAAGCCTTAAAGAAGGCAAAACAAATGAATCACACCAAAAGAGCAAACCAGCAAAGGGACCCGGGTTCAAGCTCCAATTCTTCCACTTTGTGAATTCTGTGATCCTTGGCAAGTGCCTGAGACCTCTTTGAGGCCCAGTTACCTCATCCTGTCTCTCTGGGGGTGACAGAGATGAGGGGAGATATGAGGGTAGTACCATGAGCAACCTTATTTTTTGGTAGCTCAGAGCAGGTACAATCAGTCTGTCCTTTTTTCCGGAATAACACTCTATGTGGGCCCGTGCACACCTGCTCTTGGCTTTCCTGTGTCCTCCTGCCTTGCACTGCTCTGCCCCTCTCTTCTTCTCCTTTTATACCAACCCCCCACCTTGTAAGTACCTGCCCCACCCTTGGGAGATGCTCCTTCCTGCCCCAGGTGCTTGTCAGGCATGAGAGAACCAGTATCATCATAGCCCCTCTTGAATCCCACCCAGCCCCGCTCATGCCGGAGCTCTCCATATTGAAAACTCTTTTCCAAGTAATGAACTACTGCAATACCAAAAGGGGTTTTACTCCATTCGTTCTGTGAGATGATGAATGTGATGGGGCGGGACCCTCAGAGGACGGCCAGGTAAAGGGCCGCCATCTTGTATAGGTGAGGCAGGGCTGAGAATCGTGGCCTCAGATGACCACCTTAAGAGGTCGGTCTGGAGGCAGTAATGGGATTCTTCAGATCCAGCCACTCTCTCGGGCAGGTGCTTTTCGGATCAGTGACCTGCCCTGGGGAGATGGTTGCTGCCCACGATCGGGAGATGCAGTGCGTTCTCTGACTAACATGGGAATCAAACCTATGACTTCTACTTCATCAGCACCACTAGTCACAGCCCACAAAGCAAATTAGGCATCGTGGCCAAACAACACGGCCGCGCATTCTTTGCAGCAACTCCCATCACGAGGTGGAGTCTATTGTTTTCCCCTTTGGATCCAGACTGACCCGGTGCCTGGTCTTGACCAGTAGGGTGCGTAGAATGTGGCACCGTGTGACTTCCAAGTCTGGGCCTCCAGAGGCTTTGTGGTTTCTGCCCTTGATTTCTCGAAACATTGCTCTGAAACTGTCAAACTGAAGGAGGCTGGGACCAAAGACCACGTGGCGCAGTCACTCCAGCTGCTAAGCTCAGTGATCCTGTTGGCTGAACAGCCTGAGTGAGTCCAGGTACAACTGGCAGGAGAACTGCCCAGTCAGTCCACAGGATTGTGAGAAATGATCAATCACTTAAGCCCCTCATCTGGGGCTGGCGTGTTACACAGCCATAGATAACCAGTATAGGCACACATGTGCGTCAGCAGAGAAATTTGAGATTTGGGCCCAGCTGGGAACTAGCCCAGGAGGTTTAGAGGTGGGACAGCCTCAGAAATGTCCATTCTGATAACACGGCCACATGTTACTTGTAGGCCCTTCAGCTTTACAAAGCTCTTTCACAAACATTATCTCCATTAATTCTCACAACATTCTTATGAGGTTAGGGGGTGTTGTAAGACAGGCGCCCCAGGGATGAGGCACAAGTGATGGAAATGGTTCCCAGGGGAAACCACTGAGGGGGTGTTGGAGAGGAGAGGGAAGAGGAAGGAGCCAACCAATGGTATGAGGTTTCAGGCCAAGTCCCACAGCGGGGGCTGATCCTTCAGGAGAATACTGGAGTCTAAGCTATGTTTCCTGGGACAAGAGACCCAGAGATTCAAACTTCTGCATCTCTTAGTCATTGACTAAGGGCTCCCTGGGTGGGGATGGGAGGGTGCAGAGAGAGAGAATCAATTCCCAGACATTTCTTGCTTCTTTGCTTTGGGGGACAGTCTTTTGAAAAAGAGCTGCAGGTACCGGCTGTTGGAAGCAATGTGTGTAGCAAAACCGGGGGCTGCTCCCTTGCACATCACCACATATGCCACAAAAGGGAAGCTTGAGGGCTTCCCTGGTGGCGCAGTGGTTGAGAGTCCGCCTGCCGATGCAGGGGACACGAGCTCGTGCCCCGGTCCGGGAAGATCACACATGCCGCGGAGCGGCTGGGCCCGTGAGCCATGGCCGCTGAGCCTGCGCGTCCCGAGCCTGTGCTCCGCAACGGGAGAGGCCACAACAGTGAGAGGCCCGCGTACTGCCAAAAAAAAAAAAGGGAGCTTGAACTGTGGCTGAATCTAAGTCTTGCCAGAATACTCCGTGATCCTTCCAGAACGTGAGCGCGTGGGGGGCCCATGAGGAGTGGCTGCAAGCCCGCAGCCCACTCACCCCCTGTCTGCCCTGGGAGGCTGGCAGGAGACAGTTCTCGTGGCTTCTCAGGTTCTGATGAGGTCGGAGGCCCTCTGCCTTGCCCCACCTGCGGTAGAGCTGCCGACTCTAACACAGCTTGGCTGCACGCGGCCCGGGCTTCTGTTCTTGTATTCTTTTCTGAGGAGGTCTGTCAAATGCAGCCACAAGAGGAGACACAGGGGAGGCTCAGAAACAAAGTTTTTTTATACTCACAGGTCCTAGAGATGGGAGGTACTGCTGGCCCTGCAGTGCCACGTGGGGAAGACACCAGGGTGGTCAGGAGGCAGAAGACAGAAGTGAATCATCCCAGAGCCTTTACTGGGGTTTCTGCAGGAAGGCAAGGCTTGGGACCAGCTAATTTGAATAACATGGGCAGGCTTTGGGTCATAGGGGTGCCTCCCGGCTGCCTGGAACCTGGCTCTGGGATGATTAAGCAGAGGGATATTCCCTAGCCTCAACCCCGCCCGGGGCCACGTGGGGGAGGGGGGCCTCTGGATCGCTTAGTCTGCAGATCAGAAGCACGCTCCCTGCTGAGCCCTTGGCCATCTCTAAGAATTAGCAACCCAGGAAGAGGCAGGACATCATCAGACACCGAAAATGGAAAACGTTTATAGTATAGTTTCTCAGCGGCAGTGTCCCACTCTCTGTGCTGTCGTCGGCTGACCCCTTATGTTTGGTGTGCAGCCGCAGGAGCTGGCCCCTCGGGCGCTTCTCACTCCCCAGAGTTAGTGTGTGAATAATAAACTGCCCGAAAATAAGAAGATCTTTGCTTCTTCACAGGCTAAAGCTTTTCTTGCCCTGTTCTTGACAGGGAGATGCGCAAACACTGATGCAAAACATTCTGAGGGACTCTGAGCGGAACACCGACGTTGTCAGGTATAATGGGCAAATATCACCTCTGTTTTGAGCAGAGAAAACATAGTCTCAGACCAATTATTATATGGATTATATGGTCAATGGTGAAGCTTGGACTAGACCCCAAGTCATCCGACTTCAAGGTCATTGCTCTGCCGATAGATTATGCTAAGCAAGGTATACCCAGACTACCCTGAATATCTAGGTCCAAGCAGAAACCCAGGTGGTAGAATCTTTCCTGGGCCAGAAACTATATTGGAGCTCTGGGTCTGTCACAGCTGTCAATAATCAGTGCCTTCCTCCAAGGAGTCAGTGGTGGGAGCCGCCCAAGACAGGGCTTTCAGGGGAGAACTTTCTAGAAATGGCTATGTTTGACATCACTGTGGTAAAACATAAATCACGCCGCAGCCTCAGGGCACACTTTTAGCAACTGAAGTGGTTCTCCATCCTCACTTGGGGGATCCAGCTGTCACTTAGTTTCTGGTCTTGGGTTCCAGCCTGTATTTCTTCTGTGTGAGCAGGGGTTAGCCTCTATGGGCCGGCTTCTTTAGTTGTTGAATTAGAATGTTGGTGACCTTTCTGCTCTGTTATGACCTTGGAAAAGCACTTTGCTTCTCTGAGCCTCAGTTTCCTCATTGTTAAAATGAGAAGTTGACCTAATTGTTCTTCTGGGTCCTTTTCAGTATGATTGTTTGATTCTTGACAGGAACATCGTATGACTTATCATTAGCAAACTTGAAAAAATCAAAATGACAAGTGTTGCAGAGAAACTACATTACAACCTCAGCTTTAAAGCCTCCTTATGTGCCGTCATTTGAAAAGTTACATTCCAATTAAGTTGAATTGCCATGCTTTCAAAATCTGCCTTTTGTTGTTCAGATCAGCAACTCACATTCATGCTATATTTTTTAACTGTTTATTTTGAAATAATTTCAGGTTTAGGAAAAACATAATACAAAGAATTTCCATATACCCTTCACTCACATTCTCTAAATGTTAAAATTGTACCACACTTGCTTAATCGTTTGTTCTCTATCTATCTTCACACAGACACACAATTATTTTTCTGAAATGTTTTAGAGTAAGTATTGACCTCTATGTATTTTAGTGTTTATTTCCTAAAAATGAGGACATTCTCTTACGTAACCACAGTGAAGTTATAAAAGTCATGAAATTAACATTGTTACAAATTTAGTGGAAGACCTTATTCAAAGTTGGCCTCTCCCGTTGAGGAGCACAGGCTCCGGACGCGCAGGCTCAGCGGCCATGGATCACGGGCCCAACCGCTCCGCGGCATGTGGGATCTTCCCGGACCGGGGCACGAACCCGCGTCCCCTGCATCGGCAGGCAGACTCTCAACCACTGCGCCACCAGGGAAGCCCCCAACATGTGTTTTGAAATGTCTTTACATACACATTCAGTTACTTACTCTTACTTGCTGTGTAGACTTTGGAAGTTTTAAAATGGAGATAATAATTTGCCTTCACAGAACTGTTCAGAAGATTAGAGGAAGTAAAGTGGGTAAGGTCCCAGGCACTCTTCATATCCAGCAGGTGTAATTTAGCGCTTTTCCTCCCACCTGTGTGCCTGCCACAGCCTGTACATGGGGTCTTCTCTCTCTCTCTCCTTTGGCTACTGCTTGAACCTGTCTGTGCTGACATTCTTACTGCTTTCTGTTATACTCAGGGCAAGTGGAATTGGAGAACACTCCACTGGATTCATTTTAGATTATAAATAGAAAAAGTATTGCATTTACCCCAGCCGCTTGTTACTGAGGCAAGCAGTCCTGAACACAATAGGACATGACAACAGGAAATGCAGGCTGAAGAATAAGTAATTATTTGCTGCAAAGAACTAAAAATAAGCACATCAGGGAGGTACCAAGAGGGGCTCTTGTCAGGTTTTCATCAGCCCTGTTGGGTGTGGAGAGTAAGTGGCAATTATAAATATGACTTCTGTGTGGCTCCGTGTCATTGCTCTCTGTGTCCTCTTGTTGAGTACTGGCTCGTTGAACTCAGTGTGTTTGTTTGTCACAGCGAACCTGAAACAAACCTGGGGGGGGGGCCTGTCTACCTGCCCTCCTCCGTGACTAGGTAAGTCCTGGGCTTGGCAAGAGGGAGTGGTCGTCATCACCCCTGCTCGCTGAAAGAAGTGTGGCATCTTGCCGGTCAGGACATACAAAACCCAGGTGCATGAGGCTGGGTCCTGCTGCCTGACTTAGCTCTTCTCGTGGGGAAAGTCAGCTCCAATGAAAGGAGGGCAAAAAGCGGGCTGGGGAACCCAGGCTGGGGCATTGGTCCTCTTGTGCCCAGTCAGCTAATCTTCCACCCTGGGTGCTGCATCCTAGGAGTGGGCTGGGGAGGCACTGGAGGAGGGTTTGGACAGCTTTGCCCTCAGTCCAAATTTAGCTTCTGAAGTATAGGATGACCTGACTTTTCCACCTGTAAAATGGGGGTTTTGTCAGGTTCACTGTGGTAAAAAGTGACCCACAGGTCGGCAGCAGCATCTTGCCTCCTCTCTGACTGTACTCCTGCAATTCTGTTTGAGGTCTGATTTGTCTCTTATCAAAAACAAATGCGAACTGGCTCCTTCATTGGTGCCAAGAAGCCACTCACAACAAGTACTGGGTGAGCTCATTCACTCTCGTGAAGGTTCAAGGGCCCAGGAAGTGGTGTCAGAGTGCACACTGCCCTCCTCTGATCTCGGGTGGCCTCAGCCTACAGTGGCTTGAAGCAGGATTTCGGTTTCCCAGCCAGGGATTGAAGTCAGGCCATGGCACTGAGAACGCTGAATCCTAGCCACCAGACCACCAGGAACAGTGGCCAGTGACAAGGCCCCTGGCCCATTGGCTTTGTAGAAATGAATTCCCGCAAAGAGGTGGAAGTAGTAAAACAAGAAAAAGTGTTTATTAGGAAGAAAAAGTGTACGTGTGGATAGACACACGAGGGGGCTCAGAGAAAGTGTTGCGCACTTGTGGTAGTTTGAATCACACATATGGGGCATTTCTTCCGTGTTTCCCCTGGCCAATCATCTTGCTTTGCCTGGCTCTGAGTCCGTATTCGATTTACCTCAGGGTCCTCCCATGTGTGCGCGCATCTCTTAACCAAGATGGATTCTAGCGAAGGGGCCTATGGGCAGGCTGACATCACCTACTGTGGAGTGGCGCCCGCTCCCTTTTGCCTTTCTGTGCATGTGTAGTCTGGAAGTTCTCCTTGACCTGGAGAATGGTCTCTTTATCTCTTATCTGGGCAGCACTCAGCTTCTCCTCCCTCCTGCTGTTGTCTTCATGTTGGAGTACCTGTCCACAGCGGGCAAACTCCAGCTGCTCACCCTGGGGCCCCTCTATCTCCTGCCTCACCTCCACCTGGTACTCTTGCCCCCTGCCCTCTCCCCACTCTACTGCACCCCTGCAGGGTATTCTTCCTCCACATCAGAATCAAGCCTGTTGATTGGTGTTTCCCTCCTGAGCACAGGAGGGCTCCCTTTCTCTTCACAGATAGCAACTACTTTTGAGCTTCACTGTAGCTCCTCCATTTGGCTTAGTCCCATGTGGGGGAACACTTGTTGTTTAAGGTCAAATCAAACGCCACATGGTAGAAACAGGCCCTAATTGGGAGAGTCAATCACAGTTCATTTCAAATCCACATACAGAGTTTGGATGCAGTCTTGCGTCAGGATGGCTATGATTTTATCATAAAGTGTTGCGAGGGCACTTAGAAATTATGTATTTCACTGTTTTTGTTTTTCAGTTTGTGTTTTGCAAAAGCAGTTAGTGAGGCAAGGACAACAGTTTAAAAAATGAGATGAAATTGATTAAAAACAGTACAAGATAGATTAGAGCACCGCAAACAAGATGAACTTTATATATTATTTTATGAAACTTCTGTTTTGATTGTATGAATGTGAAAGCCTTGTATATTGGACCATAAAATCAGTTTCTTATTGAAATCAGTCTCAGAAAAATGTGAAAACTATGGATTCCACTTCATTGTTTCCCAAACTCTCTTCTCTGGATCATCTGCATCAGAATTACCTTAGGGAGGGCTTGTTAAAAATGCAGATTCCGGCTTTCTCAGCTTGGTGAGCCTGTGAGGACCTGAGATGCCAGGGTAGCCTGGGCACCGGGAGCCAAAGCAGGTTTCGGGAGAGCACCAAGGTAGCCCTGGAGACACCTCACTGCTGGTCAAAAGACCACGGC
Source organism: Neophocaena asiaeorientalis asiaeorientalis (assembly GCF_003031525.2). NCBI lineage: Eukaryota > Metazoa > Chordata > Mammalia > Artiodactyla > Phocoenidae > Neophocaena > Neophocaena asiaeorientalis. The sequence continues at coordinate 907,280 of NW_020173971.1, read as the reverse complement.
CCTTGGCCCCCAAGTTTCTCCTCTGCCAACTGGCCCCAGCCCCTGCCCGGCCCGTCCTGTGTGGTGCGCTGGCCCACACTGAGGTGCGCTGCGTAGCGACATGCTCCTTCGGGTCGTGAAGACCAAGATAAAGCCGCGTGGCTGACAGGGTCTCGGTGCTCTGGCTGGGTGTCAGGTCTGAGCCACTGAGGTGAGAGAGCCAAGCTCAGGACATTGGCCCACCTCCCAGCCCCACATAATATCAAACGGTGAAAGCTCTCCCACAGATCTCCATCTCATCGCTAAGACCCAGCTCCACTCAACGACCAGCCAGCTACAGTGCTGGACACCCCCTGCCAAAGACCTAGCAAAACAGGAACACAAACCCACCCATCAGAGAGGCTGCCTAAGATCATAATAAGTTCACAAACACCCCAAAACACAGCACTGGACACAGTCCGGCCCACCAGAAAGACAAGATCCAGCCTCATCCAGCAGAAAACAGGCACCAGTCCCCTCCACCAGGAAGCCTACACGACCCACTGAGCCAGCCTTACCCACTGGGGGCAGACACCAAAAAAAATGGGAAATACGAACCTGCAGCCTGCGAAACAGAGACCACAAACGCAGAAAGTTAAGCAAAATGAGAAGACAGAGAAATACACAGCAGATGAAGGAGCAAGGTAAAAACCCACCAGACCAAACAAATGAAAAGGAAGTAGGCAGCCTACCTGAAAAAGAATTCAGAGTTATGTTAGTAAAGATGATCCAAAATCTTGGAAATAAAATGGAGAAAGTACAAGAAACGTTTAACAAGGAACTAGGAGAACTAAAGAGCAAACAAACAATGATGAACAACCCAAGAAATGAAATTTAAAATTCTCTAGAAGGAATCAATAGCAGAATAACTGAGGCAGAAGAATGGATAAGTGACCTGGAAGATAAAATAGTGGAAATAACTACCACAGAACAGAATAAAGAAAAAAGAATTGAGGACAACCTCAGAGACCTCTGGAACAACATTAAACACACTAACATTCGAATTATAGGTGTCCCAGAAGAAGAAGAGAAAAACTGAAGCGGTTATAGTTGAAAGCTTCCCTAATATGGGTAAGGAAATAGTCAATCAAGTCCAGGAAGCTCAGATTTATAAACTCAAAATGGATTAAAGACCTAAATGTAAGGCCAGACACTGTAAAATGCTTAGAGGAACACATAGGCAGAACACTCTATGACATAATTCACAGCAAGATCCTTTTTGACCCATCTCATAGAGAAATGGAAATAAAACCAAAAATAAACAAATGGGACCTAATGAAACTTAAAAGCTTTTGCATAGCAAAGGAAACCACAAACAAGGTGAAAATACAACCCTCAGAATGGGAGAAAATATTTGCAAATGAAGCAGCTGACAAAGGGTTAATCTCCAAAATTTACAAGCAGCTCATGCAGCTCAACATCAAAAAAGTTTTTGAGAGAGTAGAGTGCACCGGGGAGACAACTATGATTATTATAAGCAGGATAATTCCTGATGGTTGGCGTGCATTTTGGAGCCATGGTCCTCAAGACCCAAACCAATCAAAATGAAATAAGTCCAAGAAATACTCCATTGAAGGAGTCACCTTTTAAGCCAAGTCTTTCTCAGTGACCTTATGTAACTGAGCTTCAACTTCCCCAGAAGTGTTATTTCAGGTGCAGCAGGAGGTATTGGCCACAGCACGGACACCTCCTTGCTTGGCTGAAAGATAATCAAGGGCTATCCTGTTATCAAGAACTTTGTTCAGAGAGTCTAAGTATTCCTGTTGGGCAGCTATTGCTTTAGCAGCAGATTCTGCAGTATCTTCAAGAGTTAAGGACAGGTTCCTGGTCATAGACTTATTTGCACCTACTCCTAGTCAGGATAATAGAGATCTGCTAAAGGAAGCTAATTTTGAACAATGAATGCCTCTTGGTAATTCCCATTTGAGTCTGTGGTTCAGAGATGAAAGATGACAGCCATGGAGGCCAGTAGAATTCAAGGTTCTGGAGACCACAGAGGTGGTTTTACTTTGGTTACCATTGCCTGTTTCCCTTTCTTTGTCTAGAGCCTGGACAAAGATTCCCCAGCTCTGAGGCTGTTAACAAGAGACAGGGAAGTGGACCCCCACGGTTAGAGAGTTTGACACAGTGGGGTGGGTCTGAGTTTGTTCTAGGAAAACTGAAGCATTAGAAATCAGGGAGAAGTTTGCCCTGACCAGAGCCACATAATCACCAGGGTCATGGCAAACCCAACAGTCATTTGGGTGTTGGACTACCCCCCTTTACAGTGGTCTGAGATATGTGAACAAAGGTATTATCTTTTCAGACCATGGCAAGGCAAAAGGTGGACAAAAGAATCATAAAAACCTTTATGGAAAATGACAGTCAGAGAGGGAGGAGGAATGGAAAGAATGTCCTTGATCTGATGTCTCAGGACTAAGCAGTCTACCTAGACATTGGCTACTTCTCTTCCTAGTCAATTTGATTCTGAGGTCTCCAGTGTTTGCACAGGTGTCAGGTGTAGCTTTTTTTTTTTTTTTTTTTAGGTGTAGCCTTTTTAGTTGCAAAATATTCACCCAAGTTTTGACACCTTGTAATTTGGCAGCAGTATTGGTGACCAAGAGTTATTGGTACAGTCCTTTCCATGAATCTCAATTTTGCAAAAGCATTAGAGTAAAACAACTGTCTCTAGATGACAAAAGACTTTAAAATGCCCATGATTAAAGATCTGATGAGCATTTATTATAATGGAATTGACAAGAAATTTGATCATTTCTGTGACACATAACATTTTGATGATAACTGGAATTAAGACTGATAGCATACCATGATATACCAAACTTCAGGAAATTCATAAAATTTCTGAAACACTTATAACATATACCTATACAAATACCATATAAAGAAGGCTTAGTATCACTTCTTATTTGACAATGCTTCTCATGTAATTTAACATATCATTTAAGCCTAATTAGTTTAACATCTCCCTTTTTATAAGGTGATGTTCCTTTTTTTCAGAACAAATATTTTGAGAGGTTCCAGGGGCTCTCTGGAAAATCCCCAATTTAATTGAAGGTCAAAAAAACTTCATCTAGAATTAGATTTGGGGAAGTTTGTCAAATACATCCATTTAGCCAAAGTGACAATAGAACATGCTAAAGGCAAATACAGAAGGTTACACAGTTGTGAGCAAAACTTAGCTTTTTTAATATTGAGAAGACTGGGTTTTCTTAAGTAATCAAAGACATGATAAAGACAATGTGAAACATGGTAAGTTATTTTGGTAGGACACAAAATTTGTGATGTCCAGGCATATCACTTAAAAGGTAAAGAAAAACCTTTGTTTACAATTTCTTATTATAAGCAGACCAAAATTCCAAAAAGTCTTTCTCCTTTTAGCAAGAGAAATCCAAATTCTAATTTTGTACCAGTAAACTTAATATTCAAATTTACATTTTTTTACTTAAATAAATTCATTCCAATCTTAGACAGCTTGATCACACATAACTTTCAAAAGATTCCTTTTCCACAAACCTTCCACACTTTTGTACTGTTTCCCTCCCCCTCCCCCCTTTTGCTCATTCTGGAATAATCAATCATTCTGCTTTCCTTATGAGCTTTTCATACGCAGTTATTTCTTTTCACTCTTATTATTTCTAAAGAGTTTTTAATAGATTTTTTTTTTTTTTTTTGGCTGCATTGGGTCTTAGTTGCAGCATGTGGGATCTTCGTCGAGGCGTGCGGGATCTTTCACTGTGGCACGCAGGCTCGTCATTGCGCCACGCAGCCTTCTCTCTAGTTGTGGCATGTGGGTTTTCTCTTCTCTAGTTGTGGTGCGCAGGCTGCAGAGCACGTGGGCTCTGAAGTTTGTGGCACACAGGCTCTCTAGTTGAGCCACATGAGCTCAGTAGTTGTGGCGCACAGGCCCAGCTGCTCCGCGACATGTGGAAACCTAGTTCCCTGACCAGGGATTGAACCCACATCCCCTGCATTGGAAGGAAGATTCTTTACCACTGGACCACCAGGGAAGTCCCTCTAAGGAGTTTTAATTATATATACTGATTAATTTCTAGACGTATGTTCTTCCCCATAGTAAAGTTTCCATGTGACACAAAACATGTTTATTAATAATCTCACATATCTTAAGTTTCTCTGTATCCAAAAGTAGATAAACTATGTTCAGTATTTAATACTCCATATTTTATTTTACTTGGAGTGATCTAGATATTCAATGACTATCGTCATTTAATTTAACTTAGCAAAACTCTAAGGTTTCAGGATAGGATACCAAAAATATTTGTGTAAATGGTTTAAGTAAACATACCTAAAACATAATTATTGCTGAAAGTTCACCTAGAAATTTTTATCTCACTTACATCTATTTAGTTCGCTTGTTCGTAACAATTATTTTTAGATTACTCATGAAAATTTCATGAGATATTTCATCATCTTAGGTTATTTTTCTTGCTGACAAATTCTGTAACAGAGATAACATGATCTTATTTGAGAATAGAAATATTATATTTAATGCTGATAACTCTAAGGACATGCTTATTTTAATTAAACCAATGAAACTGGTTTTAATTACCAGATTTTCCCAGATCATATGAACTTGAAAATCATCTGGGTTAGTTTCTATTACATTTCTGAGAGTTTTAGGAATACTTAACTCATGTAAGTGCTTAATTTTCTTTGAGCCAATTAAATAGAGCTCTATTATAAACTAATTTTGGCAATACTATCTGGAGATAGAAAAATGTCTACAACACATGTATGCAGACACACTTAAACATACAGATGCAAACAGAGACCTTAGAATTTCTGTTCTAAAATTTTAGCCATGAATCAGGTGCAATTAGTTATAAAAGAAGTTAGATCTAAATTGTGTTTCTGGCAGATAGAATGAGTTAAGATCACCAGCTCAGATGGCTAAAGCATTTTATTAATATTTGTGAAGACACATGATTTTTCATTTGCCTAAATTCTGAAGTCTCCCTCATCCTTTCTCTCCTTCTGAAAAAACCAGCTCTCTGAAGTTTGCATTTCAAAGAGATGGCCCTCAGTTTCAAGAGAAGACCAGGTAGAACATTTACATATCAAAGGCACAGAGAAAGAATGAGAGTTTCTCCAAGAAAGACTTTTGTTTCCTAAGGCCAGAATTTTGACTATACTTACAAGGCTTTTGACATGAATAGGGAAGGTTTGGGGACTGGTTAAAAAGGATAGGCTGGCTTTGAACTGTTTCTAGAGCTGCATTCCTGGTTTTCCAACGATTTGTAAGATAAGGACAGTTGCTTTTAATTCCTTAAGGAATTAAAAGGGAATAATGTAGCAGTTTACCAGAAAAACCCTCAGAGTCCCATCAACCCTGGGAGGGGTCCATACAGGGTTCTCCCTTGAAATAAATATGGTGTATCTGTAAGGCACTAACTTGGAAGCCTTTTGTTTATGGTCATGTAGTCTCTTCAGAGTGGAAAGACAGTTTAGACAGTATTAGTAGAATGACTACTCAAGTAAAAAAGAATAGAGAAGGACAGTAGGAGTTCCAAAAGTCTTATAGTCTTTTGTTTTCGGTACCTCTTGTGTCTTTAATTTTTTATTACCCTTTTGAAACAAACCTTTTAATAAAGCCATTTCGGAATTTTTAACACTTTTTGGAGGCTTTTGTATGCAAACTAAAATCAGTATCCTATTCTTTTTGTTTGATTTGGGAGCCCTTTCTTTCAAGTACATTTATTAATGATCTTGTCTGATTGAAATGTTCCTCATAATGGCCATTGGTAATTCTGGGTTGTCTTAGTAAGATTTTGCCATTTTTGGATATCTGTATCTTTCAGGACCACAATTCTTAGACATAAAATCAGAAGGTGGCACAGTCAAGTCTTTGGAACTTAGTGATCCCATTTCTTTAGCTAAGCCTTGGGTCTCTTGGAGCCAAATTTATACCTAAGAGGAATGTGCCTCTGGGCTGGGGATTATGTGGTGTCTTATAATGTACCTCGTTGCACGGAAATTTTCTTGAGGTTGGCGGTGAGTCAGTGTCAATCTAAACTGTTCTCTAACCAGCACTGTCGTCTCAGAGTTAGGTGGCAAGTGCTGGTGAGTGCACTATCACCTTTGAAATGCTCGATCCATGCCCACAAATTTTGCAGTTTTGGCTTTCAAGATTTCCATATTAGCAATAGCTTCTACCACATGTGCACAGCAGCCGTAAGCAAAGAGATGTTACCATGGACTGGCCAGTAGGAGGCCTTGTGTGTATCACCAGCAATTCCCAACATGGTACTGGAAACGGGAGAGGACTGAACCAGTAGACCCTAATGAATGGGGACTGAGTACTGGGATTCCAATCAAATGGGGAACTGAAGACAGAACCAAGGGCTAGGGACTTGGGTTCTTGGTGGAACCATCTGCTGACTCAAGCTGACCTGTCCTGGACTGAAAAGACAATTAGATCCAGAGCTCAATGCGAAGAGAGAGGAGCTCAGAACCGGGAAGAACTTACCCACAGCCCTTGGAAACGGCAAGACAGAGGACTCAAAGTGTTCATTGGTACCAATACTTGTGATTCTTATTGTCCCTGAGGCTGTCAGAAGTCTCCTTCATATCCTGTCACTGCCAGAAGAGTTTTGTTGTAAAAAGAAACAAAATTCAACTTAGTACATTTTAAAGATCTTACTGGCTTTAATCAATGATTCATGAATCGGGCATCCTCCCATCTAGCAGATAGAAAGGAGCTCTGATGAGCTGTACGAAAGGAAGACTTTTATAGGCAGAGGGGAGCAGGACAAGGAAGTTATACCAGCAAAAAGTGGATTGGTTGTGGCAAGATCACTTTCCTTTGGGGACAGCAGGGGTCTATCAGGCAGACGACCTCACTAGTGCTGATCAGGTAATTTCTGATTGACTAGTTTATGATTTCATTCCTGGGAGAGAGGAGACTGGAATTAAATTAACTGTTAAGTCTTGGTTTGGTGGCATGAGGCTTGGCATAAGCAGCTACATTTTGGGCCTGTTGTCTTTAACACAAGTGAATAATGTATAGAAAGCAATTAGACCATAGTCTGCCTTCACGGAAAGAGCACAACAAATGGGATCCATTATCATGCTAATTATTAGCAGGGTAGGGGCAGTAGTCATATTAGGGATAGTATGAGGACATAGCCCTCACAATGTTTTACATCAATCAAAGACCTTTAGAAAGAGCTGGTGTTCTGGTTATCTGCTTAACAAACTACCACAAAACAGTGGCTTAAAATAGTAATCATCATTTGTTTTGCTCCTGCATCTGGGGTTTCACTGGACTCAGCTCTGCAGATTTTACTCAGGGGTTTCCTTATGGTCACAGTCAGGTAGTGGCATCTTCCTTCTGGTGCCTGGTCTGGGACTTAACCAGCTGGGATCTAGAACAATGGAGGCTCCTCAGTAATCAATCTCTCTCTCTCTCTCTCTGGTCTCTCACTGTGTCCTCCCCACCAGTTGGCCTTAGCCCAGCTGAACCTTCTTATATGTCCTTTGGACTGAAGGTCCCCAAGAAAGATCAGCAGAAGCTGTGGGGCCTTTCCTGAACTTGTGTGGGAGGTGACAGTGTCACTCTGCCACATTCTGTTTGTCAAAGCAGTCACAAATTTCCACCCAGACTCAAGAGAGGGGGCCCTAGACCCCATGTTCCGATGGCAAGCAGGCTGAAGGACTTGCAGACATGTCTCGCAGCCTCCACAGCTGTGGCGGAACACATAATAGCCAGATAGTGGGGCTCACAGGCTCCTGGCATCCCAATTAAGTCTCTGGATTAAATACCAAAACATGAATTTATGATTTAACAACCTTATATTGATACGTTTCTCATAAGAGTTGATCTTCCTAGTCAATATTCAGAGTCTCCATTAGACTCAAAACGAATGCTGGTCCTTTCCACGGCCAAGACTTGGGCCTTGGTGGGAGCATTTCCTAAAACATAAGGAAGAAACACAACTTCCCTTTTAGCACTTTGCAGGTCTGGGAGAGGCTGCTCCATCATACAAAATGGGTTATCTTTTGTTGCCATTTTCCTTGAGTAAAAACTATCCCCCAAACATTCATAATCACCGCACAGATAAGTGCACTGGTAAATACAGGGCTGGAGAGAGCTTTGAAACATGAGTTAGAGGCATGGTTGTAATGGGATGAAGAGAGCTCAGGATGGAGACACCATTGCCAGGGTTTGATAGACAACCGGTGTGCTGAACAGAAAGCTGGCAGGCGGTGGGTGAAAGTAGGCACTGCCAGGAGGCAGTGGCACTCTTCTGCTGGGTGATTAGGCAACAAATCCAGTGAGACACTGAGCTTCCCTGGGTGTGTACTGAGTGTGGAAATGTGTCAGGAGTCTGCAGCAATCCAGCTGTGGTTGACATGATTAACCCTTTGGTGTGTTCATTATGTTGGAGACCACTTCCACTCCCTTCCGTCACGTGCAGAGTCTTAGCGTGGGCTCTGGATATAGTCAGGAGAGCCCTTGGCTTATGGAGACTGCTCTGAGGGAATGATCTGGATCAAGCGGTGTCTGGTTCATTAAAAAGATTATTAGTACCCTCCAAGTGGGTAGGGGGATCCAGTGGGAATAACATAGGCATGGCCCTGCCATCATGGAAATTTCTTTCAAGTTGGGGGAGACAGATCACAAAATACTAAATCTATCAATGGCATGTGGGAAAAGTCTGTCAACAGATGATTTCAAATGGTGATAAGTTATGCTGTAGTGAGAGCAATGGGGGAGGGGGTGCAAGGTGTTGGGAACTACTTTAGAATTTTCTGGAAAAGCCTCTTGGAGGTAAAGACTTCTGAGCTGAAACTTGAAGAATAGAAGGAGGCTGGCCTGTGAAGACCTGGGTAAGGACCTTCTGGCCAGAGAAAACAACAAACATAGAGGCCCTGGGATGGGAAAGAGGCCCAGCAAGGAAGCCTGAGTGCTGGAGCATGTTGAACAGCAGGGAGAGGGTGGAGGTGAGGCTGGAGACTCAGGAATCAAGCTGGGCTTTGTAAGTAGTCTGGATTTGATTCTAGAGGCATGAGAAATATTGACAATTCAGACCTGTCAAGTTCACGGGTATGTTTAGTTTGGAGAAGAGGAGGCAGGGTGTGACAGAATATCCATTTTCAGAAAGGTACTTTGTGTCACACTGATCTCTTCTATACAGTTTTACCACTCCAGGTCGACAGACCTTGTGATGGTAACATTTAGAGGTCTCAGATGTGTGCCATATATCTTTATATTCCCAATTCACATCAAGATCTTAAAACATAGTAAATGTTCAATGAATTTTAACTCAAAAGGACAGAACCACGTGGCTGTAGGTAGTTGATACGGATGCCACATAGGAATGATGGCATGATAAAGCTGTCCTGGAAAGGGACTGGCTACTTTGGAAGATAAAGAGCTCCCAGAGCTGAGAGTGTTGAAGCTGGGATGGGGGCATCCTTTATGAGGGATGCTGTAGCACTGACTTGTGACCCCTATAGAGTAGTGTGAATAAAATTATGGTTCCACTATCAATTCTAAATGTCTTCTTCTAGGCTTGGACAACTCTGGAGCAACCCAGCATGAGCTTGGTGGGCTTTGGGATTACTCGACAGCCTCAGGTGTGAAATCGGAGGTGGTGGTCCTCTGCTAGATGTATTCTGGTGGGCTTGACTGCATGGCATTTGACTCAGTCTTCTTTAAGATTGTGTTACTCATCTGACCTCTTGGAATCCAAGTCTGTACAAGCGACTCAGTGGTGTTCAAGGAGTGTGGAAATGGAGACCGTCTGCTCTCCCTCTGGAGATCCTGATTTCAAAAGGAATCCCTGTGTATTCCTTCATGCCATAAGTCCTAAATGCTGATTCATTCCACATTAATCCTTGGACATATCCGTTGGATTCCTAGAACACCAATGAACAAAATTAGACAGTATCTCCAGTTCTGAGGGTACCTAGGAGCAGAGCATTAGCTGGAAATCTGTAAAGAGCTCTGGTCAGTAGGGAGGGCCCATGGGAGGTCTCCTATCTGAAACACAGAGAGCAATTCTGACACAGATGAGCCAGGTATATGGTCGAATGTGGCAAGGTAGGTGAGTAGATTGCTCTGGTTTTGACCTTGATCCACAGTTGCTAACTAAAAAATAATGTTCATTAGTACTGCACTTTTTGGATAAAATTCTACATCATTGCTGCCCATCTGACATTTGTGAAATCTTTACTCCTCCTTCAGCAATTCAGGGCTTTCTTTTAGGGGGCAAATATCTTCTCAGGGAGGCTTTCCCTGTATGCCTTCATTTTATGTTCTCACCTAAGGCTTTTACTTGTCTCCCTGAATGATTTTGGCATTGATTGCAAGACCTTCTTGGCTCCTAGGATATTAAGTCTGTAGTTTTTCTAAAGGAATATTTCCTGTTTCCATTGAGATTACGATGACTTATAGCACTTAAGAGAAACTGCTAAATTGAACATTTTACATTTCAGTTTTCTTCTAGAACTCTCTCTAGGTAAGCTCCATAAATTCAGAAGGCGATATGAGTCCAAAAATGTTCATCTGTATTCTGAGGTCCAGTAATGAGTTTAAAGAAACTCATCGTATCTTGGAAAAGAGGTTAGTATTCCTAGGAAAGCTACTAAAAATTCTTTTGGGAATTCATAGATGGAAGTGCTGATTAAATTCAATTAAACAAATTCTATCTACTGTTGAATCTACAGTATACTAAGCTAGGTCCTGTGGGAGCAACAAAATAATTAAATGGCCCTGTTTATTGAGTGCTTAGAGTTTCACTGGGGAGATCACCAAGGGGCTGTAAAACATTAAACGATCATCCAAGACGCAGGGAATGAATCATCGGCTTCATCTGTTGGAACAGGCACTGAGTTGTGCTCTAGGCAGCCATTAAGCAAGTGTGCGCATCAAACCCACCACCAACGAAGCCTTCTGGTAACACACATGCACCATCCTTGGAAAAGTTTTAAAACTTTTTATTTTGAATCAATTTTAGAGTTACAAAAAGATTGCAAGGATAGTAGACAGAGTTTCTGTATATCCTTCACTGAGCTTTTCCAAATGAGTCTCCGTAGCACACTACTGAGACTAGGAAATTAACACTGACACAATACAATTAACCAATCTCCAAACCTTGTTTAAATTTTGCAAATTGGCCCATGAATGTCTTTTCCTGGTCCAGGATCCTACATTGTATTTAGTTCTCATGTCTCCTCAGTTTCCTCCAATCTGCATCTCAAGAAATTCTTATTCAGTAGGTTTGGGGTGGGTCCCAGGAAAGTTTCTTTTTCGAAAGCTTCACGAACGCATCTCCCCCAGTAGGAAATCTCTGCTCTGGCATATAAAGATAAGTAATGCTAACCCTAATATTAATAAAATTACCATTTCTAATAATAGTTAATATATATTCAGTGCTTTCTGTATTCCAGATACTGTTCATTTGTGTTGTATTTTCTGTTCCTTTAGTCCTCACAACAACCCTTTGCGTTAACTTCTGTTATTATCCAAATCTTTCAAGAGAGGAAACTGGGGCAGAGAGAGCTTAAGTTACTTGTCCAAGGTCACATCGTTGTAACTTGTAACATCGTTGTTAAGTGCTGGAGCTGGGATTTGAACCCAACTAATCTGGCTCCAGAAGCCATGAAGGATCTCCATCACTGCATTGTAATTCCTCTGGTGGAAAATGGCCATTCTGTGATTGCAAACTCCAAAGATCTATGGTGTAGTAGATGATATATGAAACATAAATAAATATGGCAGTGCTGTAATAGAATTATATTCACAGAGGAGGAAATCGAATCCCTGCTCTAGAGAAACTAACAAAAGCTTTCTAGAGCAGACGACAACTCAGCTCAGGAACAATTCACCAGCCTCAGATGAGATGTTTGCCAGAGGATAAGGACAGTAAGAAAAGGACATTCCGGGAGGACAGAACAGAACGAAAGGGCAGAGGGGAGGGAAAGCACCCACGTTCCCCACAAGGATGGCCACAAGTGGGTCATATGGGTGTATGGGGGAGTTACAGGGGTGAGGCTAGGATGGCAGGCATGAGGGATGGATGTGAAGGGACCTTGAGTGGCCTATTTCTTGCAGGTGAGAGATCTGAACCAGGGGATTTTATAAAAATCAAAGTCAGAAGAATGGAAGATAGACCTCAGGATTGGGTCTGATGAATCCTATTTGCATGGGTTATACACTCAAGGTGAGCTCTAGATCCCAGTGTCAGAGGAGGCCAGGACATGAAAAACCACTCCGTTTAAGATGAAAATTTCTTCTGGTTGTCTGTGGGGAGGAGCAGGGAGACGGAACTATCTTGATGTTAAATTGAAGCTCTGGTGGTGAATACATTAGCTTTCTCATGAGGTAGGTGTTAGCTCTGTCACATGGTGTTCTAGTTTGGGCTCCCTCAGAAGTAGACCCAGAGGTAAGGACTCTAAGGCAAGTGGTTTATTTGAGAGGGGCAGGAGGCACCAGAAGGGAAGGGTGAGTCGTGAGACAGGGGAGGGAAGGCAGCCCATGGAGGGTGTGTTATCAAGCCGGCCTCCTCTGTGGGTGTCTGGAGCTTAATCCTTAGGGTAACTATGGATAATAATGTGAAACATGCTCCTAGATTTACCCCACCTGAGGGGTGAGGGATCTGGGGTGTTGATACACCAACTTCTGTCAGTCATTAGTTGAGGGCTGCACCAGGGCTATATTAATTCCCCACTCCTGCCCCAGCCCCCTCAGTCTACAGAGAAAGCCCTCAGGCAAAGAGATGCATATACTTGCCCTTGGAAGTTGGTAAGTGTTCACCCAAGTGTTAGGGCCCCAAAGATATGGATGGGACAGCAGCAGTGTCTGCTAAACACAGGTTGGCTAATCTAGGAAATGTGCCATGTTGAGTGAATAAGGCTTATGAGCAAAGACCCAATAAATATTTAAAAATGGAATATTGAAATGACATACTGTGACATAATCATAGTCTCAAAGGTTTAACTTGTCAGTCATAGATGGAGAGAGAGCTTCTGCCTGGGAGGATGTGAGAAGACCTCACAAAGGACACGGAATTCGGCTCCGGAGTAAAGATGGTTAGGATTTGAAGAGGCAAAGGTGGAATCCAGGCAGAAACAAAGTCCACGTGTTAGAAGCGGGACCAAGCAGGGAGACTTCAGTTCAGTTAAAGAGAAGGATCCAATGTAGGAAGTGTGGGAGGTAAAGCTAGAAAGGAAAGTTAGGGTGAGACCAGGGAGGACTCTCAAATGCCAGATTAAGGCGTTCAGACCTGTCTGGAGGGCAATCAACAATTGTCTAGGGCTTCCCTGGTGGCGCAGTGGTTGAGAGTCCGCCTGCCGATGCAGGGGACACGGGTTCATGCCCCGTTCCGGGAAGATCCCACATGCCGCGGAGCGGCTGGGCCCGTGAGCCATGGCCGCTGAGCCTGCGCATCCGGAGCCTGTGCTCCGCAACGGGAGAGGCCACAACAGTGAGAGGTCCGCGTACCGCAAAAACAAACAAACAAAAACAATTGTCTAATGTTTCTGAGAAAAGGAGGTACTTGCGTGGAGCAGTACTGTTTGAATATTAAGATGGTGCTTTTTTATCAGAGGAATTTAAAGGTAGAGATGCTGAAGGCTAGAATGCCTTATGAAACTATTATAAAAGCTCAGGTCATACAGTAGAGTAGGGAGGTAGCAATAAAGTGGAAATGCAGTGAAAAGACAGATGCACAGGACTGCAAAAGAAAAATCGATAGGAAAGGGGGTTGGTGTGGTGGGGGCGTTGGTGCTGCGAATATGGAAGAAGAATGGCAGTGCTGAAGAATAGGAAAGTTGGGAGAAGGGACAAATTTAGGGGGAAACAGGTGAGTTTGGAGTGATTAAGTGCTGAGTTTGAGCCTCATGTGTCAGAGGCTGGGCTAGATGCTTCGGCGACTTTAAAGATGAATCAGACACGTATACTCTGTCCACAAGATACTCTGGTCTAGTAAGCAAATTAAGACATATTCTTAAACAACTATGACACAAGGTAGAGAAAGTAGGTGTGAGTAACTAGAGAGGTGCGAATGATGGAGTGCTCTGTGAATTCAGAAGAGGAAGAAATCCCTTCCAGCTGCAGGGATTTAGGGAAGGCTGCGCAAAAGCATTTTAGTTTGATTCTGAAAAATAGGTGGGATTTAACAGGTCAAGAGAAGAGCACTCCAGGCTGAGGGATGCCAGGAGCAGAAGTGTAATGGTAAACAAAAGTGTGAGTTTTGTCGGGAGATCCCAGTGGTCCATGTTGGAGGAGGTGAAGTTCGAACACAGTCTGGAGCAGCTATAAAGGGCCTTTCAGTTTAGTTTAAAGAAACTAAATGTAAAGAAATGTAAATTTTAATTCATAATCACTGAAGACTTTTGAACTGGGGACAGAGCAGTGTCAGAGGATGGGCTGGCTAAGGGAACAGAAAGCCCAGTCAGGTGACTGAACAAGACGAGATAATGAGGCTTCTACCAGTATGGAGACAGTAGAAATTGGGAACAGGACCTAATTTCAGGGAGATTAATGAGCAGGAGTGTTCGGCAAAGTGAGTCAGCAAGCCAGAGGGTGTCCACATGATGTAAAAAGCCTAATTCACTTTCACAGTGTACTTTTTTTTTAATTTGGAATTTGGAATTTTATTTTATTTATTTTTTATACACAGGTTCTTATTAGGCATCAGTTTTATACACATCAGTGCATACATGCCAATCCCAATCTCCCGATTCATCCCCCCACCACCCCCCACCTCCACTTTCC
>NW_020173971.1:810945-892490 GCF_003031525.2 Neophocaena asiaeorientalis asiaeorientalis | reverse complement strand
ATACCTCATTGTAGTTTTGATTTGCATTTGTCTAATAATTAGTGATGTTGAGCAGCTTTTCATGTGCTTCTTGGCCATCTGTATGTCTTCTTTAGAGAAATGTCTATTTAGGTCTTCAACCCATTTTTGGATTGGGTTGTTGGTTTTTTTAATATTGAGCTGCTTGAACTTTTCATATATTTTGGAGATTAATCCTTTGTCCGTCGATTCATTAGCAAATATCTTCTCCCATTCTGAGGGTTGTCTTTTCGTCTTGTTTGTAGCTTCCTTTGCTTTGCAAAAGCTTTTAAGTTTCATTATGTCCGATTTGTTTATTTTTGTTTTTATTTCCATTATTCTAGGAGGTGGGTCAGAAAAGATCTTGCTGTGATTTATGTCATAGAGTGTTCTTCCTATGTTTTCCTCTAAGAGTTTTATAGTGTCTGGTTTTACATTTAGGTCTCTAATCCATTTTGAGTTTATTTTTGTGTATGGTGTTAGGGAGTGTTCTAATTTCATTCTTTTAAATGTAGCTGTCCAGCTTTCCCAGCACCACTTATTGAAGAGACTGTCTTTTCTCCATTGTATATTCTTGCCTCCTTTGTCATAGATTAGTTGACCATAGGTGCGTGGGTTTATCTCTGGGTTTTCTATACTGTTCCATTGATCTGTATTTCTGTTTTTGTGCCAGTACCATATTGTCTTGATTAGTGTAGCTTTGTAGTAAAGTCTGTAGTCAGGGAGTCTGATTCCTCCAGCTCCGTTTTTTTCCCTCAAGAGTGCTTTGGCTATTTGGGGTCTTTTGTGTCTCCATACAAATTTTAAGATTTTTTGTTTTAGCTCTGTAAACAATGCCATTGGTAATTTGATAGGGATTACATTGAATCTGTAGATTGCTTTGGGTAGTATAGTGATTTTCACAGTATTGGTTCTTCTAATCCAAGAACATAGTATATCTCTCCATCTTGTCATCATAATTTCTTTCATCAGTGCCTTATAGTTTTCTGAGTACAGGTCTTTTACCTCCTTAGGTAGTTTTATTCCTAGGTATTTTATTCTTTTTGTTGCAATGGTGAATGGGATTGTTTCCTTAATTTCATGTTCTGATCTTTTGTTGTTAGTGTATAGGAATGCAAGAGATTTCTGTGCATTGATTTTGTACCCTGCAACTTTACCAAATTCATTGATTAGCTCTAGTAGTTTTCTGGTGGCATCTTTAGGATTCTCTATGCATAGTATCATGTCATCTGTAAATAGTGACAGTTTTACTTCTTCTTTTCCAATTTGTATTCCTTTTTTTTCTTTTTCTTCTCTGATTGCTGTGGCTAGGACTTCCAAAACTATGTTGAATAGTGGTGAGAGTAGACATCCTTGTCTTGTTCCTGATCTTAGTGGAAATGCTTTCAGTTTTTCACCATTGAGAATAATGTTTGCTGTGGGTTTGTAGTATATGGCCTTTATTATGCTGAGATAGGTTCCCTCTATGCCCACTTTTTGGAGAGTTTTTATGATAAATGGGTGTTGAATTTTGTTGAAAGCTTTTTCTGCATCTATTGAGATGATCACATGGTTTTTATTCTTCAGTTAATATGGTGTATCACATTGATTGATTTGCGAATATTGAAGAATCCTTGCATCCCTGGGATAAATCCCACTTGATCATGGTGTATTATCCTTTTAATGTGTTGTTGCATTCTGTTTGCTAGTGTTTTGTAGAAGTTTTTGCATCTGTATTCATCAGTGATATTGGTCTGCAGTTTTCTTTTTTTGTACTATATTTGTCTGGTTTTGCTCTCAGGGTAATGGTGACCTCAGAGAATGAGTTTGGGAGTGTTCCTTCCTCTGCAATATTTTGGAAGAGTTTGAGAAGGATGGGTGTTAGCTCTTCTCTAAATGTTTGATAGAATTCACCTGTGAAGCCTTCTGGTCCTGGATTTTTGTTTGTGGGAAGTTTTTTTTTGTTTGTTTTTTTTTTGTGGTACACGGGCCTCTCACTGCTGTGGCCTCTCCCGCTGCGGAGCACAGGCTCCAGACGCGCAGGCTCAGCGGCCATGGATCACGGGCCCAGCTGCTACGCGACACATGGGATCCTCCTGGACCGGGGCACAAACCCATGTCCCCTGCATCGGCAGGTGGGCTCTCAACCACTGCACCACCAGGGAAGCCCCACGTAGGAAGATTTTTAATCACAGTTTCAGTTTCATTACTTGTGATTGGTCTGCTCATATTTTCTATTTCTTCCTGTGGTTCCATCTTGGAAGGTTATACCTTTCTAAGAATTTGTCCATTTCTTCCAGGTTGTCCATTTTATTGGCATAGAGTTGCTTGTAGTAGTCTCTTAGGATGCTTGGTATTTCTGCAGTGTCTGTTGTAACTTCTCCTTTTTCATTTCAAATTTTATTGATTTGAGTCCTCTCCCTCTTTTTCTTGATGAGTCTGGCTAAAGTTTTATCAATTTTGTTTATCTTCTCAAAGAACCACTTTTAATTTTATTGATCTTTGCTATTGCTTTCTTTGTTTCTATTTCATTTTTTCCTGCTCTGATCTTTATGATTCCTTTTCTTCTACTAACTTTGGGTTTTGTTTGTTCTTCTTTCTCTAGTTCATTTAGGTGTAAGGTTAGATTCTTTATCTGATACTTTTCTTGTTTCTTGGATTGCTATAAACTTCCTTCTTAGAACTGCTTTTGCTGCATCCCATAGGTTTTGGATCATCATGTTTTTGTTGTCATTTGTCTCTAGGTATTTTTTTATTTCCTCTTTGATCTCTTCAGTGATCTCTTGGTTATTTAGTAACGTATTGTTTAGCCTCCATTTGTTTGCGTTTTTTATGTTTTTTTCCCTGTAATTTATTTCTACTCTCATAGCTTTGTGGTCAGAAAAGATACTTGATATCATTTCAATTTTCTTAAATTTACTGAGGCTTGATTTGTGACTGAAGATGTGATCTATCCTGGAGAAAATTCTATGTGCACTTGAGAAGAAAGTGTAATCTGCTGTTTTTGCCTGGAATGTCCTGTAAATATCAATTAAATCTCTCTGTTCTATTTTGTCATTTAAAGCTTGTGTTTCCTTATTAATTTTCTGTCTGGATGATCTGTGCATTGGTGTAAGCTAGGTGTTAAAATCTCCCACTATTATTGTGTTACTGTCGATTTCTTCATTTATAGCTGTTAGTGCACGTGGGATCTTCCCGGACTGGGGCACGAACCCGTGTCCCCTGCATCGGCAGGCGGACTCTCAACCACTGCGCCACCAGGGAAGCCCAACATTCCTTATTTTAAAGTCTATTTTATATAATAGAGTATTGCTACTCCAGCTTTCTATTGATTTCTATTTGCATGGAATATCTTTTTCCATCCCCTCACTTTCAGTCTGTGTGTGTCCTTAGGTCTGAAGTGGGTCTCTTGTAGACAGCATATAGATGGGTCTTGTTTTTGTATCCATTCAGAGAGCCTGTGTCTTTTGGTTGGAGCATTTAATCCATTCACTTTTAAGGTAATTATCGATTTGTATGTTACTATTACCATTTTCTTAATTGTTATGTGTTTGTTTTTGTAGGTTCTTTTCTTCTCTTGTGTTTCCCACTTAGAGAATTTTTTTAGCATTTGTTGTAGAGCCAGTTTGGTGGTGCTGAATTCTCTTAGCTTTTGCTTGTCTGTAAAGCTTTTGATTTCTCCATTGAATCTGAATGAGATCCTTGCCAGGTAGAGTAATCTTGGTTGTAGGTTCTTCTTTCCTTTCATCACTTTAAGTATATTGTGCCACTCCCTTCTGGCTTGTAGAGTTTCTGCTGAGAAATCAGCTGTTAACCTTATGGGAGTTCCCTTGTATGTTATTTGTCGTTTTTCCCTTGTTGCTTGCAATAATTTTTTCTTTGTCTTTAATTTTTGTCAATTTGATTACTATGTGTCTTGGCATGTTTCTCCTTGGGTTTATCCTGCCTAGGACTCTCTGTGCTTCCTCGACTTGGGTGATCATTTCCCATGTTAGGGAAATTTTCAACTATAGTGTCTTCAAATATTTTCTCGGGTCCTTTCTCTCTCTCTTCTCCTTCTGGGATCCCTATAATGTGAATATTGTTGCATTTAATGTTGTCCCAGAGGTCTCTTAGGCTGCCTTCATTTCTTTTCATTCTTTTTTCTTTATTCTGTTCCACAGCAGTGAGTTCTACCATTCTGTCTTCCAGGTCACTTATCTGTTCATGTGACTCAGTTACTCTGCTATTGATTCCCTCTAGTGTATTTTTCATTTCAGTTATTGTATTGTTCATCGCTGTTTGTTTGTTCTTTAATTCTTCTAGGTCTTTGTTAAACATTTCTTGCATCTTCTTGATCTTTGCCTCCATCTTTTTCCGAGGTCCTGGATCATCTTCACTATCATTATTCTGAATTCTTTTTCTGGAAGGTTGCCTATCTCCACTTCATTTAGTTGTTTTTCTGGGGTTTATCTTGTTCCTTCATCTGGTACATAGCCCTCTGCCTTTTCATCTTGTCTATCTTTCTGTGAATGTGGTATTTGTTCCACAGGCTGCAGAATTGTCGTTCTTCTTGCTTCTGCTGTCTGCCCTCTGGTGGATGAGGCTATCCTCACAGTGTACTTTAGAGGCTTTAGTTTTGAGGCAAGTTCAGTGGGGCTGGCCAATGTTAAACAAGTCTCATATCTCATGTTAATTAGTTTAGGTTTCCTTGCTTTCCAAAGCTTGAGTTTTCACAAACATGGCTAAGGACTCTACTGCAATACTGCCTCATTCCTAGTGGGAAGCTTTATACAGATCCAAGAGAGCTGTTGGTTGAAGTGCCTGAAATGCATTCATCCACTATTCTATAAGTAATTTCACCAAGTGAAAGTGTTTACTGCCATGCAACAAAAGTTTGCTTCAAATGACCTTGAAGGAAGTTGGACTGCCTCCCATGTCAGCCATGAACAGATGGCAATGTGTGTGCAGACAGCAAGGGAAGAATTTAGTTTAAAAGTCCTGAAAAATCATGTCTCCTAACAGTGTCAGAACAAGTATCAATGTAAGATCATGCTCTATGCTGGCATAAACAATAAGAATCTTATCTTGTTCCTGGCAAACAATGCTTTTTATAAAAGCATGTGAATATGTATTCTGTTTTGTCCATAAAGTTACTGAGAATTTTCATTCTAATTTTAAACATTTAAGTCAGAGAGCAAGATATCTGAAATTTGCAGTTTGAGGTAGCACTGAGTACTCCTTCCATGAATACAAATGTAAAGAAATAAAATCTTCTGACAAGGAGAATCCACAGTATCACCATCATGAGAATCCCTGTGGCTGAATATCTCTTCCTAAAATGGCACAGCCATATTTCTACTTCCACATGTGCTCCCATAAAGAGATGGAGTCTATTTTCCTGCCCCTTGAAACTGGAGTGTGTGCATGTGTGTGTTGTGGGGGGCACTTTGCCACTGCCTCAATTAAATAGAATGCGGTGGAAGTAACACTTCTAAGGCTAGGTCATGAAAGGTGATAGGACTTCCATCTGGCTCACTCAAGACACTCATCTTTGGAACCTGGCCACCATACTATGAGGAAGCCCAAGCCACATGGAGAGGCCATGTGTAGTTGTCCCAGCCAACACCATTAAACAAGCTGACAGCCAGCATTAACTACCAAACACATGGGTAAGTTAACCTTCAGGTTGAAACCTCACAACTCAGATTGGGACTTGAACCCACTGTCTTTTAATTGAGATAACACACCTGGCCCCAGAACTTGCTGAAATTCAGGTTCTTTATGTCTCAGCCCAGAAGGAATCCAGTGAGAGGCAAAGTGATAAGTTAGAAGTAGATTTATTGAGAGAGATACACACTCCATAGACAGAGTGTGGGCCATCTCAGAAGGCAAGAGTAGCCTGGGAGATACACATTCTGCAGACAGAATGAGGTCTGTCTCAAAAGCTGAGAGTGGCCATGGGAGAAACACACTCCACGGACAGAGTGTGGGCCATCCCAGAAGGCGAGAGACTCTGAAATATGGGATGGTTAGTTTTTATGGGCTGGATAATTTCATAGGCTAATAAGTGGGAGGATTATTCCAACTATTTTGGAGAAGGGGTGGGGATTTCCAGGAACTGGGCCATCGTCCACTTTTTGGCCTTTTATGGTCAGTCTCAGAACTGTCATGGCACCTGTGGGTGTGTTATTTAGTGTGCTAATGTATTATGATGAATGTTTAATGAGGCTCAAGGTCTACTGGAAGTTGAATCTTCTGCCATCTTGGGCCTAATCAGTTCTAACCAGTTTTTGTCGTGTCCTCGATGGCTATGTCATTCTTTTAAAAATAGAGCTACCATATGACCCAGCAATTCCACTCCTAGGCATATATCCAGAGAAAACCAGAATTCGAAATGATGCATGCACCCTGATGTTCGTTGCAGTACTATTTACAGTAGTCAGGACATGGAAGCAAACTAAATGTCCATTGACAGATGAATGGATAAAGAAGATGTGGCACATATGTACAATGGAATATTACTCAGCCATGAAAAGGAATGAAATCGTGCCACTTGCAGAGATGTGGACGGACCCTGAGATTGTCATACAGAGTGAAGTAAGTCAGAAAGAGAAAAACAAATATTGTATAATATTGCTTATATGTGGAATCTAGAAGAATGATACAGATGAACTTATCTGCAAAGCAGAAACAGAGTCACAGATGTAGAGAACAAACTTATGGTTACCAAGGGGGGAAGCAGGGGGTGGGATGAATTGGGAGATTGGGACTGACATGTATACACTAATATGTATAAAATAGATGACTAATGAGAGCTTACTGTATAGCACAGGGAACTCTACTCAGTACTCTGTGGTACCTAAATGGGAAGGAAAACGAAAAAAAGAGTGGGTATGTGTATACATATAACTGATTCACTTTGCTGCACAGCAGAAACTAACACAACGTTGTAAAGCAACTATACTCCAATTAAAAAAAATAAAGGTTGTATCCTGTCCCCTCCCCACCTGTTTCAAGGTGATTCCAGTTCCCAGCCTTGAACCATCCCAGTTGAAGCCAGCTGGATCAGAGACAAGCCCAAGTTGCAATTCCATGAGCAAAATAAATGCCACTTTAAGGCAATGAGTTTTGGGTTAATTTGTTGTACAGTGATAATAACTAGAAAATTCCCCTAAAGTTTAGGAGGGCAGAGCATGCTAACAGGATGTCAGAAAGTGCTGGGGGTTGGGCTGAAATTCTTGACCATGAAGAGGCCAGGCAGCATGTAAGAAACTTAGAAGAGTTACAGAGGATTTGTAGCAGTCCAGACCTCAAGGAACCTACAATCTTGCAGGAAAGTCAGACTTCCATACTGCAGGTGAAACCTCTTACAGAGAAGCACATGCATGAGTACAAGCAAAAGCTGGATAGCAAGGCTCACAATGTCAGGGAGAATAGAAGTACCTGATGACAAATATCCATTTGTAAAAAGCCTCAGCCACAGATTCTAAAAAAATCATTGCCTAGGGGCTCCGGGGAGGCTAAACAAGGTAGGAAAAGCAAAAGAATTGTTCTTCTATTCTCCTCCTACACTGCAAAAGAAGTCTTGAAGGTGAAGATTTTTTTTTTTAACATCTTTATTGGGGTATCATTGCTTTACAATGGTGTATTAGTTTCTGCTTTATAACAAAGTGAATCAGTTATACATATACATGTGTTCCCATATCTCTTCCCTCTTGCGTCTCCCTCCCTCCCACCCTCCCTATCCCACCCCTCCAGGCAGTCACAAAGCACCGAGCCGATATCCCTGTGCCATGTGGCTGCTTCCCACTAGCTATCTACCTTACGTTTGTTAGTGTGTATATGTCCATGCCTCTCTCTCGCCCTGTCACAGCTCACCCTTCCCCCTCCCCATATCCTCAAGTCCGTTCTCCAGTAGGTCTGTGTCTTTATTCCTGTCTTACCCCTAGGTTCTTCATGACATTTTTTTTTCTTACATTCCATGTATACGTGTTAGCATACGGTATTTGTCTTTCTCTTTCTGACTTACGTCACTCTGTAAGGTGGAGATTAATCGGCAATCAGTGAAAAACGAGTGGCATCTATAAAGGTCCCGGTGGTTTGAAGTTTGAATGTTAACAGGGCGCAAACCACAGAGGCAAATCCATCACTGGTTGCTCCCCTCCACTTTACTCTAAGTACCACTCAGGCTAGCTGTTTAAAGAGTTCACCCCGTCAGTAAAAGATTTCAAACACATACCACCAACATATGTATATATTTTTATTTATAAATTATTCATATACAATTGTCCTGATATAGTATGTACATTTAAAAAATACACAAAATAGTAATAGAATTTCACCTATTTAAACACTGTCCTTTTGAATATTGATTTATCTTGTGTCCCACTTTGGAGATCAATACTTTAGTGTTTAGACTTAATCAGATCTTAGGAGAAATCATGACCAAATCACTGCATCACTGTGTGGTCTTGTGTTTGTTACTTAACCATTCTAGATTACACCTCATTGTGCTAGTTTGGATTGCTAATCACTGTACAAAAGGACCCAATTATATTATGGCTCCAACATTATGGACATTTATTTCTCACTCTGTTAACAGTCTAGGGCAGGTGTTCAGGTGGGCAGGAGGTTCTCTTCCACGTAGTGACTCAGGGAACTGGTTCCTTCTCTCTTGGGACTCTGCTCTCCCCAAGGATCTTCATATCATCTACATCTGGTCAGTGGAAGGAAAAACAGAGAGTCAAGGAAGCACCCTCATCATCTTAAAGATGTACCCAGGAAGTGGCAATCACTACCTTTATTTCAAGAGAGAAAACTTAGTCAGACGGCCATGCTTAGCTGCAAGGGGTGCTGGGAAGTGTAATCTAGCTTTCTATTTCTGGCCACAAATCTATAACCACGGAAGAAGGAGAAGATTTGATTTCTTCCACATTCAGTTTACTCTTTTGTAAAATTACATGTAATGATATATTACTCATGAAATTTTTTTAGATTAAAAGCAAAGTATCCTTGTAACACTTAGCATAGTCTTGGCATGTTTGAGGTGCTAAATATGCAGCAGCCCTTCTGGGGAGAGGGAAGAAGGAAGAAGACAGAGGAAGGGGGTTGGTGAGAGGAGAAATTTTCTCTGAGGTGGGAGATCTGATCCTTGGTGTGACTCTGAATGAGTCACTTATCTTGGGTGACCTTGGATGAGTCACTTACACTCCCCCTGGGCCTCAGTTTTTTCAGCTATGAAATGAGAATATTAGACTCATGCTTTATGGGTTTCTGTATCTTTGAATTTTCTACTTTGCATTATCATCTGCTTATGTTTTGGGTGATCACTAGACTGACTCCCTTGAGCACAGAGTCCATTTCTTTTACCCATGAACCCAGTGCTGGGCTAGCTCTCTGCCAAGCTGATACCTTCCTCTCCTGTTTATTCCACCTCCATCCCCACCCTCAGGCCCGTGACACTCTCCAAGGTCACCCACGATGCTGGAAAAACAATCTGATACCTGTGTACCTATCACATCTAAATGTTAAAAGTGCTCATCCCATCTGGATTCCATTTGACCCAAAAGGTCTGAGGGTAGAACTTTGGTACTTAGTGATTACAGGATCTTTTAGAGCTGGGAGGCCTTCCTAGGGTCCTCAAATCCCATTGAAGAGTCCTTCCCTACGGAAACTGCTTGGAGGGTGTGCCCCAGAGGGTCATCAGCTTTCTATGAGGAAAAAGATTAATTTCATTTTTTTTCTCTTCCAATTTATCTTTACTATCAAAAAAATGCTTATTGATAATCTGGAGGCCCAGGGACCCTGCTTCCTCCTTCTGTACCGCACCCCCAGCCATCACATCCATACTCACACATTCTAGTTAGGGAGCAATAAAACCATGGCCACACTTCCTATAGCGTCAAGATGGCCCACCTACATGTGCGTGTGGACCTTCCATACGGCACAGAATCCATAGGAAGAAGAGAAAAATTAGCAGAAGGACAGAATACAAACATTTATGTTATTAGCTGGCACACTATTGCTGTAAGACACATTTTCCCAAGAGAAATATCTTGTCACAATCTTATTTCATTGACTGAGAGCAGGGCTGAATCATTTACAGAGAAGACTTTCACATCAATCAACTTCTTTATCTGAAAATCATTAGCCAAGAAACAGAGGCCTAGAAAGGCTGTGACTTGTCCAGGATCAAACAGCTAAGACGTGGTAGACAGAGGACTGGCATCCAGCTCTTTGAGCTCTTGATTTAGCATTCTTTCCTGGACTGAAAGCTGCTTTAAAATGCAAAGTTTTTCAAATCAAACATTTCCATTTCCAAATGAGGAACTGATCAATGATGCAGAAAAATTGTTTAGGTTTGTTGGCAGAACTTTCCTCCCAAATTCACATCCTAACCACAGCCTGTCAGTTGCCAGGCTGACAGTGTTTACTGCAAATTATAAATATTTCCACCTGCCTCCTAACTGCACCTGTGAAATCTACATGATGCCATTGTCATAATTCGGTCAATGACAGATGTAAGGCCTGCTCCCATCCGGGCTCACCCTCCTCCACTCCCCACTTCCGTCCATTCCTTTCGTTGCAAGTAGGAAACAGGAAATATGGCTATTGGGTAAAACCCTGGGATGGAAATGCAATATTTGCTACTACATCTTTCATTAAACTCCAAAGTTAAAATAATTCATGCAGATGGCAAGGTCATCTGTACTCTGCCAATTTATTTTAGAAGAGTCATTTTCTACAATTCAGATGTGGGGCTGGGCTAAATGTCAACTCTAATAAGGTAGAAAATTCTTACAGTGGAAAACTCTGTGTGCGTGTTTCTGACAAACTCTGAGGACCCATGTGCACTGCTTTATTTAGAGATCATTTTTTTAAAATTTTGTTTCCTGCATAATGAATAGGCTCCATTCCAATCTCAAAGGCAAATGCATATGGAGATATAAAGAAAAAAGGGGTGGAGGGAAGCAGTTTAATACATGGCATTGTCTGTCTCAACAAAATGAATAAATTTTAGATTCGTTGTCGGTCCAATAGAAATGGAAATAGCAGCAGATACTGAGGGGAGTGTGACCATGGCATGTTAATGATGGATTAAATGAAACATTGCATTGTTCTATTATGATGGTGTGAAGTTTTGTGTAAGAGAAGAGGGTGAGTTGAAGGAGGCAGAGTGTCCCAAGGAGATTAAGGTGTTCTACAGTTTGGGGATCTTGCCTTGCACATGAGTCCCATTTGGCCAGAGGCAAAATGTTATTCTCTTTTATTATATCGTTCTATCTCCCCCACCCCCAACCTGTCTCATGCTGCATAGCCCGTCACAGTCCTCTGACCGAGATTAGATCGGCTAAATTCAGGACTGGTTAAAAACTTGCATCTACTCCTGGATGCCAAATAAATTAATAATTTAGAAAATAAGGAACTGAGTACATGTTTTCATATTAACTGGATGGGTCTTAGCAGCACTATTCATAATAAACTCACACTGGAAACTATCCATATGCTCATCATACGGATAGAGTAAATCAATTATAGCATATTTGCCCAATGGAATTCTACATGTCTACAAGAGTGAATGATCCACAGCTTCTTGCTACCATATGGATGAATAGCACATGCATAATATTGAACCAAAGGAGCTGGTCCCAAAAGAGAACATACCATGTGAGTCTATTTATAAACAAAGAATACATGCAAAACCAATCTGTCCTGTTAGAAGCAAGAAGCTTATCTTTCTAGTTAGTAGTAACCAAAAGACAGCACACAAGGGGTTCTTACTGGATGGATTGTCAAAATAATAACTTTTACAAAGAGACTTAGCAAACTATAACCTATATACATCTGGGACCCCAGATGGATCAGTCTTGGTACAAACACAATCCAACAAAGAAATAGAGGTTAACGAGCAAAAGTAATTCAAAAGTATATTGGTCTTTTCTCTCCATTCTCCTCTTCTATTGCTCTCTTCTAGAGCCTCTTGTTTGCTCCAGTGCAATCTCCTCTTTCCTTCCAACTCATCGTTGAGTTCCAGGCCCTCGTGGCCGTTCCCCTGACTCCTTCTTTTCCGGTCTTGTCTATTTCAGTTCATTCTCCCTCCTCCTCTTTGATATTCTTAACCCCACACTGTGCTTCTTCTGTATTAAAATGGAATAAAATAAGCTATACGAAGCCATAATAATAAGTCTTTGGAGGAAAGCATTCTGAAGGTCAAGGGAAAAAGTTGGGTCATCATGACTTTTAAAGGCCTCATCTTATCAAGGGAAGCAACAATGGGGGATTACAAGGCCTTACTGTGTAGAAATATCTTGCATCTTGTTTGATATAAATCTGAGGGAAAAATGAGTTTGCTTATGACCTTTGGGTGAAGGAAGATAACCACTAGTATGGTAAGCACTTGCAAGTTAATGAGGGGAAGAAAAAGACAAGGAGTAATATGATGACGCCAGCAAAAAGAAACAGACGAAACAAAACACAGTTATATGCGTAAGGTGAGATGAAATAAAGTAAGTCAGTCCTTGCCTGGGCTAGAGCAGTCATCTTCTAATTGCTCTCTCTGCCACAGTTGGACGGGTCACACACTCATCCTTCACAGCAGAGCCATGGCAATCTATTCAAAACAGAAATCTGACCGCTATACTTTTCCCCAGGTGCCCCAGCCCTGTCCCCTGAGTCATCCCCTGGATGAAGCCCAAGCCTGCTATTCAAAAGTCTGCCTACCTTATAAGCTTACCTTCTGCTATGCTGCTTCTCCACGCTGAAACTTATTGCTTTTCTTCCTTTTCTTCTGGGAATTGCTACCCCTACATACCCCCACGGTTACCTTGCAAGTGCTGGTGTTCACCTCTGGCCACAGTTGATAGGTTCTGGGATAGGCACTTGACCAAATAGGGACCATTTCAGTTCCTTCTCCAAATCACACCTCCTCTACTGTAGTTGGTTGGTCCAGAAGTGAACACCTGGCCAAAGTGAGAGAATTATAATCCTTCTCTAGAACATTTTCGGATTGGAACGGAGAAGGGGAAATAAGTGTTTTTCAGTAGTTCAAGCTATAATATTTAAATTTCAAGAACCATGTCAGTGATGTTTCCTGACATCTGGAACAGAGACACAGAGATACCACGAGGAGAAATGAGAGAGTAGGAGGGAGAGAGAGAAATGAGGGAGAGACAGAGACAGAGATACCAGAAAAAAGCAGAGCTGAAAGCCAGAAGGTCCTGACAGTGTTCAGGTTCTTGTTTAGATCCATTTCTAAAGGCCTGCAGTTTGCTTGGAATCTACAAGATAGCCCAGTATCCTTAGCATAAACTTCTGCTCCTTTTAACCAAGAGTCCCATTACTTCTAAAATTAACAAATTGCTTTTACTTCTTCACATTAAGGTCCAGTGGTGTGCTGGTAAATGGCTTTCTAATAAACAAAAAGGTCCTTATTTGTAGCATTTGCCAACTTCCATGGTATAAATATTCCTACTATAGCCAATTTCAAGCTATGGAAGTTTTAACAACTGGAAATTCTTTTTTGAAAAAATTTATTTTATTGAAGTATAGTTGATTTACAATGTTGTGTTAATTTCTGCTGTACAGAAAAGTGATTCAGTTAGACATGTATATTCTTTTTCATTTTTTTTTATTATGGTTTATCACAGGATATTGAATATAACAACTGGAAATTCTTGAACGTCTCCAACCAGCTCTAGCAAAAGAGCCAGCACCGCACACCACTGCAGTTCCACCAAGTTTCTCACCTCCCTGTCTTTGTTCATGGTGTTCTCTTACCTTCTAATGCCATCCCATCAGCTCTCTTCTTTGGCCTCATTACTTTCTCAATGCTCATTTCCTGCACCACCTCTTCTAGGAAGCCTTCTCGAACCCCCTCCATGCTCCCTTAGCTCCCTTTGCTTGCCACCGTTATTGTGCTCACAACATTAAGCTAAAGTTCATGTGAGGACTGTGTGCCCCTCCAGTCCACAAATACCCATCTTAATCCTCTCTGTAGCCCCTGTGCCAACCCAGAGCTTGCTATACAGGACTGATGAGGAAGACATTAGGATAGTTCTGGGTGCTGTTTGGCAGGAGATCCCTGGCTGAGACAGTGCAGCAAGGCTCTGAGTGGTCAGAGCTCAGTGTGAGACCTTAGGGGACCCAGCAGTGTGGAGGCTCAACTAGCCTCAGCCCTGGATGATGCTTCAGGTCAAGACAGCTCTACTGAAATTGATGGGAGCACCAGCGAATCCCGTAAATAAATAATTATCAGATGGAGCTTGACTATTATCCTGGGAAAATGGCCATAGTCACAGTAAAAATATCTCCAGACCTCCCAAGGACAATCAGACTCCAGGTGTTAAAATATCAGCCTTTGGGCTTCCCTGGTGGCGCAGTGGTTGAGAGTCCACCTGCCGATGCAGGGGACACGGGTTCGTGCCCCAGTCCGGGAAGATCCCACGTGCCGCAGAGCGTCTGGGCGCATGAGCCATGGCCGCTGAGCCTGCGCGTCTGGAGCCTGTGCTCCGCGACGGGAGAGGCCACAGCAGTGAGAGGCCCGAGTACTGCAAAAAAAAAAAAAAAAAAAAAAATCAGCCTTTGTGGCTAAATACATAGGAGAAAAGAAGTAATACTGATCAGTTCCTAAACCTACCCACCTTCAAGGGCTGCCTGTAGCCCCACCCCTGTGAGGCTGTGGCAGGCTAGTCTGATTTACACTGACTCTGTTTTCTAAGGTCTTTTATTTATAGCGTTCAGTTGCCAGTGATTATTAGTATTTAGATAATTCAATTTATGTTTTTACAAAGCAAGTTTTTGCGTAGCTCCCCATATGGATGTCAAGTTTTTTAAAGACAGGAGCCATGATTATATCTTTCTATATATAGTATTCCTTGGTGTGTCTCACCTGGCACCGGAATCAGGTTTTCTCCTTGAATGCTCGCCTGGACTAATGCTGAAGACCCTCCTCTTCATGAGGAGTGGACAGCTGAGGGCCTGGAGGCCAAGGAGCTGCAAATAGCGTTCACTCAGGCTCATTCATGTGGCTAAAATTTTTGAAATATGAGTTGGTTCTTCCTTCCTACCTCAGTTGAGTGTTATATGAGACCCCTAAACTGTGCCCAATTACTGGTTAGATGGAATGATTAATTCTGTATGAGAGCAGAATTCCCTTTAGGCCTCACACAGATGCCACGTTATGATAAGGTAGCTTGAACTCATGGTCCTACCACGTTATGATAAGGTAGCTTGAACTCATGGTCCTAGTTCTGAAGAGCATTTCGGGGGGGGGGGGGCCCTTTGCTCCTTAGTCACGCTAATTATAAACAATAATCACAACCAGAGACTTTTACCTTAGGTGAGACCTTTGCCCACGTGGGCTTTTGTCAGGATCTGCTTAAGAAGAAATAATGAGGCAGAGTGAGTGAATCAGTGATCATAAACCAAAAGCATTGTTGGAAAATAGAGATCATAAACCAAAATGACCTTGTTGACAAGGTCATTTTCCAAAGTGATGACATCATCTTCACACTTGCAATCTAGTGATAGACTGAAGGGGTTCTTCTTTGAAGCATTAATCTCCAGAGCTTGCCTAGTCATTGCCTTGACAAAGCCCACATGTGACAACAGAAGGGTCACTATGTTATCCTGCCTGATGCTGAAAACTCCGCCTCTGTGCACCGGTGCTGAATCGAGTCTTGGAGACAGAGTTTTGGGTGAAGTAGAAAAGAAGAACTTTACTGCTTTGCCAGGCAAAGGGGGACACAGCTGACTTGTGCCCTGAAAGACTGTGTGCCCAAACCAGGGAAGCTTTGGGGAGGAATTGTATAGCAATGGTTCAAGGGCGGAGTTGCTAATAAGCATTAGGGTATGCACAGGGCCTACACTCCTTTAATCTGGCCTCAGGTGGTCTGCTGATGAGTTTCTCTGGTTCCTTTGATCTGGCCTCAGGTGGTTTCCTGATGAGATTCTCCAGGTTATCAAACTATGACCTTCTCCGGAATGAAGAATGCTAATATCTTCAGTTTGTTGGGAGTTTTAGTTCTGTAGAAGAGCTCAAAGATATTGATATGTGTATCCCTTGAGGGGGAACCAGGACCCTGCCCCAAGGCTGCACTATTGTTTCCTGACTGCTCCTCCCTTCTCTCTGCATCCCCTCCCTTCCCTGATTAGCAACAGTTTGAACCTGCCCTTTGGAACTCAGGGAAGGTCATGGAGGCTGGAGTCTATTCCCCACAAACAAGAAATGGGAGATGCAGAAAGGCTTCCATGACCAGGAGCCCCACAGGGTCCTGCTCGGTTTCATGCCCCACACACAGCCAAGGTGGGGCGCAGGTGGTAGAGCCACTGTCTAGTGAATCTTGGAAGCTGAAACTCACACATGGAGTGTCTATACTGCATTTGGATCACTTAGGTTAACTGGAAAAAGTAATCAGGCCAGCAGTGTAGTGGGCTTTCCCAGTGGGGATGAGGCCCCTCTAACCACAGACATTCTGTTGGCATGAAGGTGAATGAGTCTTGAGCCTTAACCATCATCAGACCTTCACTTGCAACAGTGCCCCTTCTACACTGCCTCTAAGTGCTCTGAGAGAACTTTAAAGGGAGAGAAGGCAGATTTTCTTTGATTATAAACCTGGGGAATATAAGCAGCGAGTGCTGCCTCCTTAGCTGAGTTCAATATTCATTTGTTCAGGGAATATTTACGGAGAGGTATCCATGTGTGGACACCATGTCAGGGAGAGAGTCAATTCATTGTGAGAGAAACAGAAAGAGCCCCAGTGTTTGTGGCTTTCAGCCCAGTGAACAAATATTCACACAAATCAATGTTTTCTTTGTTGGTCTGTTACTCCTTTCCACCTCAGGTTGGGATCCAGGATGGGGACTATAGGCCCATTTCATCTCTACATGCCAGCACACAGCCTGGAGTCTGGAGGAGTGCGTGCTGAGAAGTTTGCTGAATGGCCCATTCTCATGTTAATGTCAGCTGTTGTGAGGGAGGCTCTTGGGTCCCTGCACCATGGCTAGTGGTCAAGACAGCAGTCCTGACAAGATGCTCTTGTCTGAAGTGGCCTTTGGTGGAGGGGCTGAGGAGAGACATGGATTTCCTCTCAGAGCTCAGATCCTTTGGCCACTCTGGGATGGGGGTAGCATCTCTCCTCCTGACTGTACTACAAGCTGGTGACCAAAAAGAATATGCTCTGAGCCTGCAGTAGTTACAGGAGTGAGGCTATGAATACTGCCCATCCAGCCCCTGCCAGGACTGGGGTCATCACGAGGTGTCCTTGTGGCTCTGAGAGGACTGCTCTCCTCAGGACGACCGAGACGGAGGCTGAGGGGGTTGGAAGAGATGACACACCATGCAGCGTGCTTAGTACCGACAGATGCTGGTCAGTGACAGCTGCCATTAACCAAGGGGGGAGGTGACTCTGCCCCAGAACACAGGCGGGCTGAGGTGTCCCACAAGCCTGACCCCAAATGAAGTGAGAACTAGATTTCCCTCATCCCATTCTGGATTCCGATTTCTGCAAAGACTGCTTAATTTAAATGTCCCAAAGCAAGTTATGGACAGGAGCCTTAAAGCCCAGTGATTTATAATCACAAGGTTCCAGCTTCAAGGATTTTCTTACCGTGTGTTTTACCGGCAGTGTCCCTTGAAAAAAGCCAGCTTGGGCACAGCGCCCTCTGCTGGTGGTGTGGACACCTGCTCGGCATGCCTGGGGGAAAGGGCGGGGCAAGACACTTCTGAGATTCCTTCTCAGGCCACTACGTCATGTTTAATTTAATTTAAAAATGAACAATCAACAGAGGTGATCTCTGGGAGCCCACTGGATCCAACAAAGGCGTGACGGGGAGCTGGTGAGGGCAGAAACGGCGCTGAGCATCCTCTGAGCTGCAGGCTGGGTCACCCCCTCAGTCCCAGTTCCTCAGCACTTGCTCCTCCCCCTGAGGTCCCTCAGCTCACTGCCACCAAGCCCTGTTTGTCTCCTCCACTGGGTGGGGCCCTCAGAGGGCAGGCACAGTGTTTATTAGTATCTCCAGCCTGGGACATAGCTGGTACTGAATAAACATTTGATAGAAAGGCTCAATGCCATCCCATGCTGTTTCCATAACAAACAACTAAGTCCAGAAAATTTACAAGGCTTGGTTGTGTCCTCAGAGCAGTGGTGCTCCGCTGCTTTCTGTGGCCATAGCCAGAAATGGTCCAGCCCAGGGCAGCAAAGGCAAAAGAGTTTAGGTATGTAAAGCATCGCCTAAAATGTTTAACACATATTAGGTGCTCAAAAATGATTGCTATGGCTGGTGATATTGCTATTCCTATGTACTTTGTAGGGATGTGAGAGAGTCCAATGAGTTAGAAAATTTTAATTCTTAAATTTTCTTACTGTTACCTATAGTCTTAATAGAAAAATAAATCAGAGGTATCATGAAACGGAATAAAACAATTTCAAAATGACATAAATAATTTTGTTTTTACCCTCTGATAAATTGCTTTACATTCTTGGGTTTTGGTTTCTTTAGAAGGAAAATAATGGAGTACGTGATTGCTCCAACATGCCACGATTCCTCACACAAGATCATATAATACAAACCTAACGTAGGCAGTCCCGGCTTCTTGCAAACTTGCATTTCACTTATTCACTTGTTTAGCTCTGCATATATATAGTATAAATAAATTAATTTAAAAATATCTATTACAGACTTATTGTACTTGACCAATTTATAAGCTTCAGCCTCTAAGTTCAGCCTCTACTTTACCAGTTTTCTGGTTTCTCTTAGCAAACTGAGTCAGCATTTCATCTTACCATCATTATATCCCCATCTAGTGGTAGGAAAAGACAATTGCAAGTCTATAAATTTTTCTTCCTGCATTCTTGGTCCTCAGGAAAAATGAGTAAAGTATAAATGAATGCCAAACCAATTCATGATTTGAGTTCTTAGTTGGCTCTTGAAATAAAATTACAAATATAGATTGAAGAATTGGATGAATTTTTTAGGCTGGAAGTATATCACACACTAAAGTTCTGAATTGAGAAGAAAGTAAGTTTGGCATTCTTGGGCCAAGAAAACAATTGTCTGGGTAGAGTGGAAGGTCCCTGTCGGGCAACTGGGAAAGGCTAATGTCATGACTGGTAGGGACCTGGAACGGTGGGCAGGAGAGTTTAGTTCTGACACGATGGTTTCCTAGGATGGCAAATCTCTCTGTTACTGAATCAGCAGCGTGAGTTAGTGGGGTCCCCAATAACATTCTCAAAAACAGTGTGAACCTGAATTCTTTCTCTCTGGGCTTAGAGACAACTGACTGGTGTTTTTCTTAATGGCTCTCATAGAGCTGTCATCCTCCTTCCTGATTTTGGGGAGGCTGTGTGGTAGGGGGGTTAAATGTGTGAGTTTGGGAATCAGATAAGTCACCTTGTGTTCTTGAGAAAGGTATTAACTTCCGTTTTCTCATTTGTAAAATTGCAGGAGGGTGCTGGGTGCAGGCAGGGGTAATACGTACTCCATAGGGTTGATATGAAGATTAAATGATGTAGCGTGTGCAGAGAACCTGGTATAATGCCTGGTACGAGATAGGTGTCCAATAAGCAAACTCATTATTAGTGCCTTTCTTTCACCCTCATGGATCACTTTATTTCCCTCCCTTCTGTACCTTTGAGTTGCTAATTTTTACTGAGATCTCTTTTG
Organism: Neophocaena asiaeorientalis asiaeorientalis; assembly: GCF_003031525.2. Taxonomy (NCBI): domain Eukaryota; kingdom Metazoa; phylum Chordata; class Mammalia; order Artiodactyla; family Phocoenidae; genus Neophocaena; species Neophocaena asiaeorientalis. Next base: position 872,870 of record NW_020173971.1, on the reverse strand, counting down.
TGTCATACTTGTGTGAGAGGATGTTAAACACAACTGTTCCTCTGGTCTTAAAGCTTTAGCAGAAGCACCGGAAGCCAAGAATAACAGGTGCAACACTACAAACACAGCGACTATGAAACCAGCTGTGGCCCTTTGCTCATCAGCCACCAAGCAGGTCCATGAGAAAAGGCCTAGAATTCACTGGGTGGTTCAAGAGGCCAGTAGAGGGCTGCCAGTATGCCGGGTGCCACCACCTGTCCCACCCACGGGGGCTGAGGAGGGAGGGCTTTCCCTTCTCCTTAAGCCAAAGAGAAAGGAGCCACCTAGAGAAAACTCCCCTGGAGAGTGTGACATGGGTTCTCTGAAGTTTGAACAGCCAGCTGTGAGTCACCTGAAAAGAACTTTTTCCAAGAAGACATTCTGCCAGGATGAGGCACCTACAGCAGGAAAGGGCTGGAGATACTTTGTTGCAAACAGAACCTGGGCTGCTGATGGGTGCAAAGAGCTTGTTAACAGTCAGCCAGAGGACAACCGGCACCAGGGGACTGTGGTCTCCAGGAAGGGGGCTCTTGCAGGAACCCCTAAAAGTCCCCGGCTACACCCAGAGGGTCTTTCTGTTCCTCAGCTCCCTTCCAACCCCATTAATCACTCTGGAGGGGCCCTACAATTCAGCCCACGAATGAGGTAGAGAGTGAGAAAAAGAAAAGTCCAACTCCCAGAGTGTCCTGGGTGGCTGGGAGAGGGGAAGAAACTTTAAATTGAATGAGTGTGGAGTTTTGATATTAGACTGGACTGAGCATATTATTACCTTAAACCTATTGTTACTGGAGAGTAACTGAAAAAGCTTTGGTCTCAACCCAAGATCTAATCCAGGGGACAGGTGGGGTGGTAGGGCTGATGGATTCCTAGAGACAGGTTTAAAGGGAGTGTTTGCCCTTGGTGCACAGCTCATGTGATAAGCTGGTAGCAGACTGAGCCCAGACTTGTTAGCTTTGCTCTGGGTTTAGGATTGGCTCTTATCCCAGGAGGACTATGGTGACTGATTCTGTTATGATAACGTAAATCTTCATGTATCAGAATTGTTGTCCACAATCCTGCCTGGAAATGTAAAGATGAACAGACTTGATTACTCATTGATATTTTGGGAGCCTGCAAGGCAGTTAATACAACAGAAAAAAAAGGCTTTGGGCATGTCAGTCTTAGCTCAAATCCAGCCCCATTAGCTGCCATCTGCATACTATGTGCATAACACTTAACTTCCCTGAGGCTTGGTTTCTTCACCTGTACAATGGGTATTATCCCTGGGCACCCTGGAAGAGTTATGAAGTGTCAATGAAGTAATGGATTCAAGCAGTGCAGTGCCTAACTTGGTACCATCAGTAAGTGTGGCTGCTGTCACTCTGTTCAGGGCAGGAGTGAAACACTGTGGGTGACAGAATAATGCACAGTCTCTGTCTTCAAAGAGCTTCTATTCCGGGAATGGGGTAGATTGAATGTGTGCCTATGGAACTCGTGCTGCCAGTCTTTGATGAGGGCTACATATTTACCAAGGTTTTCACTGATTTCTTTATAGACAAGATGATTAATTAGGGTTGGATGTCAGGATTGTTTGGTGAATCTGCAGCTGAATAAAAGGCTAAATCCAAAGAATCTTTAATTAATGGGTGTGATGCAAATGGCAGAAGTGGGCAAGAATGACCTTGGGAATTCCCTCTACTTTGTCTGGACAACAATCCAGCTGGGATTTGGGGCACCTTTTCTCCAGTGGGAAGTGCTCCTGGCATCCTCCCATGAGGAGATGGGGCTGCAGCATCCCATGGGTCTGAGGTCTGCAGGTGCTGGTTGTCTGCTTCTGCAGGGAGCTCCTAAGAACAGCTGGCACCCAAATCCAGACTGCCAGGTGACCAATAAGGTTATTTTCAGACTTGCCCTGAAAGAAGGGAAAGCAGTTTGGGACCAGGTCCCTGCCCTGGAACACAAAACCACATGGCCCTGGAACACAAAACCACATGGCCCTGGAACACAAAACCACATGGTGAGGTCAATGCCCTGACCCCACCCCCCTCTCATAAAGAACAATGGGAGGAAGAAAGACCTATACTTTCTTTTTCTTGCTGACCCTCATTTTGTATGTTTCCTCCTATTTCTAGCAAAGTCCATTCTTTACCCTATCTGTATTTTACTATGAAATTCACTCAAGCCCTGGAACATGACTGAAAAAAACTGCCTCACATGACAATGGGTTAGTTTTAACCAGATAGGGGGTTTCTTACCATCTACCACTATAACAATGCTCTGCTAAGTGGTTTGACCTAGGTAAAGATGTAGAAGGCAAGCTGCTCAGATCTCTAGGGGATATGAAGCCGGGGGAAGGATGGGTAGAGATAGAGAATACCTGGACGGCAGAGTCAGAATTCTAAAAGATCTCAACAAATACACTAAAGAGAAAGTACAACAAGGTCAAATATAAATTTATTTAGGTTAAAAATATTATAAAGTATAAATGGGAGAACTCATCTTAATAGAGGTTCATGTGAAAAATACCTGAAAGTTTAGTAGACCCAAGCTCCAAATGAGCCAATAGTATAATGCAGTTGACAAAGAAGCTAATTCAATCTCGGGTGCTGGGAAGAACAGGAACAGTTAGTTTCCCAAGTTCACTGGCTGGCCCAGATCTGGAATACCCTACACTGTTCTGGGAGCCATGTTTTATAAAGGCCAGTGAGAACCTGATGTAGAGTAAGAATAATAGTGTAGGATCTTACGAAGAAATGTTTAAAGAACTGAAGACATTTAGTTTGAAGAAGGCAAGATTTCATTATCACATAATGGCTTTCTTAAAAAATTTGAAGGGCTATTATCCAACCACTCAATAAACCATCCATGGTTATACTGAAGAAAAAAGTAGATTTTTTTTTTCATGGAGCAGAACTAGTACAAATTGGTAAAAGTCATAGGAAAATGATTGTCAGAGCCAAACACAAAACAAAATAAAAAACAAACAAAAACTCAGACATTTACTTTTCCAAAAATGTGACAAGCTTCTTCACAGAGGGGTGCTCTCCCCCGTGGCGAGGTCATGAAAGCAGAGCATGGGGCCTGGGCCTCACAGAGGAGAGTCCGGGAAGGGTGGTCTCTGAGCTGTGCCAAGTGCTTTTGTGGCAGAGACTGCTAGTTGCCTGCCCAATGTACATTCTCCCTTTCTTTTTAAAATACAGAACCATGATTCTATATGAGGCAGCAATATACCCGGCCAAAAATTATATTTCCCAATCCCTTCCAGTTAAGTGGGGTCCCATATCTAAGTTCAGGACAAAGAGTTGTGAGTGGAAGCATTTTGTGGGACTTCTGGGAAGGATCATTAAGGAGAATTGATTATCTGGGAAGTACACTTTTTTTCCCTTTCTCCTTTCTGCTGCTTGGAGTATAGATGCAATGGCTGGCACTCCAGCAGCCGTATTGAACCATGATATGACATTTAGTATAGAAGGCCAGGATGGTAGCACAGAAAGGTAAAAAGAACATGAGTAACTGATGATGACAGAGCTGATGTTCAGTACATATCTATTAAGTGTTTATTATGCTCCAGGGAATGTTCTAGGCACTTGGTGAACAAAACATAGTGTCTGCCCTCATAGATCCTAAACAAGTGAGGGAGCCTGGGATGCTTGCTACATTATACAAACTCTGGTGGGTAGGGAGGCACTTACATGGAATGAAATGGGGCCCTCTGAAGTTGTACAAAGGGGTAGTCCTTATGAGAACTTACATGGTAGTAGTATACTTATAATCTTGATTAGATAGATAAGAACACTGAGATGTACAGATATTCAGTTATTTCCCAAGATTACTCAAAGAATGATCAGGTTGGAATTCAACCCTAAGTGTGACTCCAAGCTCACTTTCTTAACAATTTATCTCAACTTGTTCATGGGCGGTAGGAGAAGGGTAGGAGCACACTCAGAGAAACAGAAAGAGAACCAGGAGAATGTGACATTTTAGAAGAGAAGGGGGCAGAGAATTACAAGAAAGAGGAGGGGTAAAGAGAAGTTAAGGAAGATGAGGACTGATAACAAGCAACAGGATTTAGAGAGTACTCATTCTTGACCTTTAAGAGATCAATTTTAGTAAGAATATTCCTAGCTTACTTTACTTCTCTCAACTACAGTCTTTTTCGTCTCATAACTGGTTTACAAAATCTTTCATTCTTATATGTCTATTATTGAGATTTATGTTAAAAATAGATTTCAGCAATTGTTCAGTAGTATAATTATTTCTATGACATCAGTAGTACGTCCAGTACCAATTTCTTCTGTTGTCAGTCTACCAAATGCCACCAAGAATTACACATTGTGCAGTGGTGGCAGGTGTTTTGCAGGCATTTAAGTATAGAACTGGGATGTTTTTCACAAACAACTTCTTAAATTCACATCCATGGACCTGAAAGGTGTTTGTGCAACATATGCTTCTTTTTCTTCAACTGTAGAGTAAGAAATAGCATTGTCAAAATCACTACTGAGAAGTATACATTCTCATTTTATTTCTGGGGGTATGGAGATTACATTTCTAAAAATGTTTCCGCCTATGAATTTGTCTTCATAGTTCAGAAGAAAAGTGCCCTTTTGATTGTCAAGGAACTGTGGTAGGTTGTAAACGTCCCCAGAAACTCTTAAGCTTTGAAAGATATTTCCTAAAATAGTTTGAATTTGAAAGATAAAATGGAAGGAGAGGAAAGGTAAGTCATAAATTATCTGCTACTGTTCTTCAACCCCATCATGTCTTCTCCCATGCTTCTCACTGTTTTCCTCACCTCTGTATGCTGACCTTAGCTGATGAAAAAAGGGAAAGTTTATTTCCATACGCAGCAATGAAAATGAAAGTTCTTCAGCATAGCAGGGGTTAATGCCATGAAGTATTTCTTGGAAGACAAAGACAACAATTATTCTGGGTTTGATGAATAAGGAGCAGAGCAGTGTTAATAACATGCCATGAGCCCAGGAGATAACAAATGAGTAAGTGTGGAAAGAGATACTTGTTTTCTTCTGAAAGGCTTGTGAAACGGCTGTGTTATGTAAATGTGCCCTTTGGGTGTATAATAGACATGGACAGTGAGATAAACTCTGCTCTGAGAATGGAACCCACGTCAGACTTCCTTTCCGGCTGTGATTACTTCCCACAATGATGATTGATTTGGTAGAGTCTAGGTGGGGATAAGTTGATCAAACCAGGAGTGAAAAGTATTATTGAGACACTGGCCTTTGCCACTGCACATGTGCTTGCGGTCAGCCACTGTCAATACACAGACAACCAGCCCTTGCAGCCAAACGTACATGCCTCTGGCTTCAGCCACCACTGTCAATTGCTTTGGTCCCTTGCCACTGGACCTGGAGGTGCCACCAAAGACTCCAGCAGCCTTTGTAGCCACTGTGGACTCCCCATAGTTCTTGCCACCAAGGACCATGCCAAAGATCACAACGTCAGGGACAACAGCTGCCTGAGCTGACAAGATGCCATGCCCCTCCATGGACCTGGCACCACCACATGCCCCCACGCTTGCCACACCTCGCCACTAAACCTGGGGCCAGTACGCACTCCAGCATGTCCGTACCCTTTACCCTGCAAGTCAAGTTCTTTCCTTACTGAAATCGGTCCATAACATCTGGAAGAGGTGACTGCATCTTCAAAGGCACAGACACCTATGGTAGGTTATTGAGTCATGAGGAATCAAGGAAATATAACACCACCAAAGGAGCACAACAAACTAGTAACTGACCCCAAAGAAATGAAGATCCACAAATTGCCTGAAAAAGAATTTAGAACAATTCAAAAGAAGCTCAGGGAGCTACGAGAAAACACAGATAAAAAATTTAACAAAATGAGGAAAACAACACAAGAACTAAACGAAGAGTTCAACAAAGAGATAGAAAACAAAAAAGAACCAAACAGAAAGTGTGGCACTGAAGAATACAATGACTGAACTATAAAAAGAAAAAAAAAAAAGGAGTGGAGAGCTTCAACTATAGAACAGATCAGGCAGAATACAGATTCAATGAACTCTAGGACATAGCACCTGAAATTATCCAACCAGAAGAGAAAAAAGAATGAAAAGGGATGAAGAAAGCCTATGAGACTTAGGGGACACCATCAAGTGAGACCACATTTGCATTACAGGAGTCCCAGAAGAAGAAGAGAGAGAAAAAGGCAGAAAGCTATTTAAAGAAATGATGGCTGAGAATTTCCTAAATCTGGGGAGAGATATAGACATCCAGGTACATGAGGGTTAAAGCTCCCCAATCAATGTCAACCCAAAAAAGACTTTACTGAGATATATTTTTAAAAAATATTTATTTATTTCATTTATTTTGGCTGTGATGGGTCTTAGTTGTGGCTGGTGGGATCTTCACTGTGGCATGTGGGAATCTTTAGTTGTGGTATGCATGCAAGATCTAGTTCCCCAACCAAAACTATCAACAATCAAAGAGAAAGAGAGGGCTTCCCTGGTGGCGCAGTGGTTGAGAGTCCGCCTGCCGATGCAGGGGACATGGGTTCGTGCCCCAGTCCGGGAAGATGCCACATGCAGCGGAGCGGCTGGGCCTGTGAGCCATGGCCACTGAGCCTGTGCGTCCGGAGCCTGTGCTCCGCAATGGGGGAGGCCGCAACAGTGAGAGGCCTGCGTACCGCAAAAAAAAAAAAAAGAGAGAAAGAGAGAATCTTGAAAGCAGCAGGAGAAAAATTCATCACATACAATGGAACCTCCATAAGGTTATCAGGGGACTTCTCAGCAGAAACCTTGCAGGCCAGGAGAGTGAGTAGGATGATATATTCAGAATGCTGGGAAAAAAAACCCTGCCTAGTTACATCTACAGTTCTGTTTCATTTTTTAAAGTTGTGAGTAAATAATCAAGCTTTGAAAGAGAAACACAGTACTATTTCAGTCATTTCCCTAATGACTCCATGTGAGCAATCTCATTTAATCTTCAGGACAACCCCGTTATTATCCTCATTTATCCATGTATTCAGAAGAACCGAGGGGTGGAGACTTTAAATATCTTCCCCATCGTCCCAGAACTGTAATTATCTGAGACTGGATTTAACTAGGCAGCCTGACTTCAGAGCCCATGCATTCAACCATTCAGAGCTAGTTTCAAACCCAGGCCTGTCTGAGACCTTCAATCCTACACTATCTAGATTTTTTTCTTGGGATATGGAAAGAAGGGATGCTTTGGGCTTGAATAGGATTCTGGAGATAGTCTCAAGGCTTGATAATTTTGCTGGGGCCTTATGCTATATACCTTTTTTCTGTTGGGAATTAAATAATCAATCTTAGGGAAAAAATGATGACTTTTCTTCAGTGAGAAATTCAGCCACAACTTTATGTCATATTTATGAGAAAGGGCTACAAGGTAAGTTAATACCAGCTTGAATGCACTTTAGACTATTTGTTACCAGAGTCAGAGAAATAAACTTCATTTTTCAGTGTGTTTCCCAAGATGTGGGCATAGTAGATTAGCACCCACCAGGCACCCTTGTACAGGGAGGGTAAGAAACAATATTGGAAAAAATCAAGGATTCTCATGAATAGATCTTGGTAGACTGTGTTTCTGCTAGCAGAGGCGCCTGAGTAGAGATCCCCATCAGTAGCTCCGTACAACTTCAGAGCCAAACTGGTGGCCCCATCTAGTTGCAGAGCTCAGTTGGCAGTTCTGCCTGATTTGGGTCTCCAGCCAGCGGCCTGACCAGGCCATGGAGTCCATCCTAGAGCCCTGCCTGGATAGGAAGGCAAGTCATCAACCCAGCCCACCAGCTGAGCATAGCCTCCAGCCCTGCCAAATAAGAAAGCCTGGCCAGGCACTGGGCAGCAGTGGAGCACATCCTACAGCCCAAGGAAGCAAGTCAGCAGTCCTGCTCGACTGCTGAGAAAGGCAGAAGGAGGAGGCCACTTCCTCAAATGCACAGATGGCAACATAAGTATATAAGGATCACCAAGAATCAGGTAAACGTGACACCACCAAAAAAACCGAATCTATCCAATAACTGACCCTAAGGAAATGGAGATCTATGAACAGTCTGATAATGCATTCAGAATAATCATTTTAAAGAAATTCAGTGAGTTACAAGAAAACACAGATAGACAAGTAAACTAGATTAGGAAAACAAAGCATACACAAAATGAAAATTTCAACAAAGAAATAGAAACCATTAAAGAAAACCCACAGAAATCCTAGAGCTGAAAAATAACGACTAAACTGAAGGATTCAATAGAGATCTTTGTTAGCAGATTCAACCAAGCAGAAGAGGAATCAGTGAACTTAAAGACAGCTCATTTGAAATTATCCAGTCAGAGGAGCAAAAAGAAAAATGAAAAATTGTGAAGAAAGCGTATGTGAATTACAGGACACCATCAAGAAAAAGAAATCTATGAATTATTGGAGTTCCAGAAGAAGAGAGGGAGATATCATCTGTTAGAATCACTATTATCAAAAGGACAAGAGATATAAGTCAGACACAGAAATACAAATATTGCATGATCTCATATGTGGAATCTAAAAAAAAAAAAAGTGAAACTCATAGTAACAGAGAGTAGAATGACAGTTACTATATGTCTAGGAGTGAAGGAAAGGGGAGATACTGATCAAAGGGTACAAACTTTCAGTTGTAAGATGTATAAACTTTTGGAGACCTAATGTACAGCATGGTGACTGTAGTTAATAATAATATATCGTATACCTGAAATTTGCTTAGGGAGTAGATCTCAAGTGTTCTCACCAAACTCAAAAAAATGGTAACCATGGCTAGTGATGAATATGTTAACTAGTTAGATTGTGGTAATCATTTCACAATGTATACAATGTATCAAAATATCATGGTGTGCATCCTATGTATATACAATCTGTCAAAAAAAATAAATAAAATTTTAAAGTACTATTGAATTTAGAATGAAATTTTCTGGGATTTTGTTGTTGGTTTTCTTTTTATCATTTCAACCAGCAGGGTTACAGGTAAGTCTCTCTTTTACTAGCAAAGAGGAATATAACTAGCAAAGCCTGCTGTTGTTTAGCCTGCTGGCTGCTGCACTGGGAGGTGGGGTTCCTTTGCTATGAGGGCAGGTTTAATGAAAGGAGAAAGGGAGGAATAATAATCTCATGTCTTCTTTAAGCTGGACACTAGGTACATTGATGTACGTACCTCGTTTAATCTTCACGGCTCTGAGATATACATTATTAGATCTTCTCCATTTTTAGACTAATGACTGGAATATCAGAGAGGTTAATAATGTTCTTATGGTCACAATGTTAGAGTTCAGCCAGAACTTAGTTATTTTCTCCTTACTTTTATTTTATTTTTTTATCTTTTTTATTATTTTATTTTTAATTTTATTTATTTATTTTTTTAACATCTTTATTGGAGTAAAATTGCTTTACAATGGTGTGTTAGTTTCTGCTTTATAACAAAGTGAATCAGCTATACGTATACATATACCCACATATCTCCTCCCTCTTGCATCTCCCTCTCACCCTCCCTATCCCACCCCTCTAGGTGGACACAAAGCACCGAGCTGATCTCCCTATGCTGTGCGGCTGCTTCCCACTAGCTATCTATTTTACTTTTGGTAGTATATGTAAGCCCATGCCACTCTCTCACTTCATCCCAGCTTACCCTTCCCCCACCCCCGTGTCCTCCAGTCCATTCTCTATGTCTACATCTTTTTTTTGTTTGTTATTTTTTTGTTTTTACGGTACGTGGGCCCCTCACTGTTGTGGCCTCTCCCGTTGTGGAGCACAGGCTCTGGACACGCAGGCTCAGCGGCCATGGCTCACGGGCCCAGCCGCTCTGTGGCATGTGGGATCTTCCCGGACCAGGGCATGAACCTGTGTCCCCTGCACCAGCAGGCGGACTCTCAACCACTGCGCCACCAGGGAAGCCCCATCTATGTCTATATCTTTATTCCTGTCCTGCCCCTAGGTTCTTCAGAACCATTTTTTCCTTCTTTTTTGAGATTCCATATACATGTGTTAGCATACAGCATTTGTTTTTCTCTTTCTTACTTACTTTACTCTGTATGACAGACTCTAGGTCCATCCACCTCACTACAAATAACTCAATTTCATTTCCCTTTATGGCTGAGTAATATTCCATTGTATATATGTGCCACATCTTTTTTATCCATTCATCTGTAGATGGACACTTAGGTTGCTTCCATGTCCTGGCTATTGTAAATAGTGCTGCAATGAACATTGTGGTACATGACTCTTTTTGAATTATGGTTTTCTCAGGGTATATGCACAGTAGTGGGATTGCTGGGTCATATGGTAGCTCTATTTTTAGTTTTTTAAGGAGCCATACTGTTCTCCATAGCAGCTGTATCAACTTACATTCGTCACTGCACCACCAGGGAAGCCCTCATTGTAGTTTTGATTTGCATTTCTCTAATGATTTAGTTATGTTGAGCACCCTTTCATGTGTTTGTTGGAAATCTGTGTATCTTCTTTAGAGAAATGTCTATTTAGGTCTTCTGCCCATATTTTGATTGGGTTTTTTGTTATTTTGAAATTGAGCTGCATGAGCTGCTTATAAATTTTGGAGATTAATCCTTTGTCAGTTGCTTCATTTGCAAATATTTTTTCCCATTCTGAGGGTTGTCTTTTGGTCTTGTTTATGGTTTCCTTTGCTGCGCAAAAGCTTTTAAGTTTCATTAGGTCCCATTTGTTTATTTTTATTTCCATTTCTCTAGGTGGTGGGTCAAAAAGGATCTTGCTGTGATTTATATCATAGAGTGTTCTGCCTATGTTTTCCTGTAAGAGTTTTAGAGTGTCTTGCATTACATTTAGGTCTTTAATCCATTTTGAGTTTTATTTTTGTGTATGGTGTTAGGGAGCATTCTAATTTCATTCTTTTACATGTAGCTGTGCAGTTTTCCCAGCACCACTTATTGAAGAGGCTCTCTTTTCTCCATTGTATATTCTTGCCTCCTTTATTAAAGATAAGGTGACCATATGTGCGTGGGTTTCTCTCTGGGTTTCTATCTTGTTCCGTTGGTCTATATTTCTGTTTTTGGACCAGTATCATACTGATTTGATTACTGTAGCTTTGTAATATAATCTGAAGTCCGGGAGCCTGATTCCTCCAGCTCCGTGTTTCTTTCTGAAGATTGCTTTGGCTATTCAGGGTCTTTTGTGTTTTCATACAGATTGTGAAATTTTTTGTTCTAGTTCTGTGAAAAATGCCAGTGGTAGTTTGATAGGGATTGCATTGAATCTGTAGATTGCTTTGGGTAGTATAGTCATTTTCACAATGTTGATTCTTCCAATCCAAGAACATGGTATATCTGTCCATCTGTTTGTATCATCTTTAATTTCTTTCACCAGTGCCTTATAGTTTTCTGCATACAAGTCTTTTGTCTCCTTAGGTAGGTTTATTCCTAGGTATTTTATTCTTTTTGTTGCAGTGGTAATGGGAGTCTTTCCTTAACTTCTCTTTCAGATTTTTCATCACTAGTGTATAGGAATGCAAGAGATTTCTGTGCATTAATTTTCTATCCTGCAACTTTACCAAATTCATTGATTAGCTCTAGTAGTTTTCTGGTAGCATCTTTAGGAGTCTTTATGTACAGTATCATGTCATCTGCAAACAGTGACAGTTTTGCTTCTTCTTTTCCAATTTGGATTCCTTTCATTTCTCTTTCTTCTCAGATTGCTGTGACTAAAACTTCCAAAACTATTTTGAATAATAGTGGTGAGAGTGGGCAAGCTTGTCTTGTTCCTGATCTTAGTGGAAATGTTTTCAGTTTTTCACCATTGAGAACAATGCTGGCTGTGGGTTTGTCATATGTGACCTTTATTATGTGGAGGTAAGTTTCCTCTATGCCTACTTTCTGGAGTGTTTCTATCATAAATGGGTGTTGAGTTTTGTCAAAAGCTTTTACTGCATCTGTTGAGATGATTATATGGTTTTTAATCCTTAAATTTGTTAAACTGGTGTACCACATTGATTGATTTGTTGTCCATTTTATTGTCATAGAGTTGCTTGTAGTAATCTCTCATGATCTTTTGTATTTCTGCAGTGTCAGTTGTTACTTTCCTTTTCATTTCTATTTCTACTGATTTGTCTTCCTTTTTTTCACGATGAGTCTGGCTAATGGTTTATCAATTTTGTTTATCTTCTCAAAGAAACAGCTTTTAGTTTTATTGATCTTTGCTACCATTTCCTTCACTTCTTTCTCATTCATTTCTGATCTGATCTTTATGATTTCTTTCCTTTTACTAACTTTGAGGTTTTTTTGTTCTTCTAATTGCTTTAGGTGTAAGGTTAGGTTGTTTATTTGAGATGCTTCTTGTTTCTTGAGGTAGGATTGTACTGCTATAAACTTCCCTGTTAGAACTGCTTTTGCTGCATCCCATAGGTTTTGGGTTGTCGTGTTTTCATTGTCATTTGTTTCTAGGCATTTTTTGCCTCTTTGCTTTCTTCAGTGACTCTTGGTTATATAGTAGTGTATTGTTTAGCCTCCATGTGTTTGTAATTTTTACAGATTTTTTTCCTGTAATTTATATCTAGTCTCATAGCATTGTAGCTGGAAAAGATACTTGATATGATTTCAATTTTCTTAAATTAACCAAGGCTTGATTTGTGATGCAAGATATGATCTGTCCTGCAGAATGTTCCATGAGCACTTGAGAAGAAAGTGTATTCTGTTGTTTTTGGATGGAATGTCCTGTGAATATCAATTAACTCCATCTTGTTTAACGTATCATTTAAAGCTTGTTTTTCCTTATTTATTTTCATTTTGGATGATCTGTCCATTGGTCAAAGTGGGGTGTTAAAGTCCCCTACTATGATTGTGTTACCGTCGATTTCCCATTTTATGGTTGTTAGCATTTGCCTTATGCATTGAGGTGCTCTATGTTGGGCGCATCAATATTTACAATTGTTTTATCTTTTTCTTGGATTGATCCCTTGTTCATTATTTAGTGTCTTTCTCTGTCTCTTGTAATAGTGTTTATTTTAAGGTCTATTTTGTCTAATATGAGAATTGCTACCCCAGCTTTCTTTTGATTTCCGTTTGCAAGGAGTATCTTTTTCCATCCCCTCACGTTCAGTCTGTATGTGTCCCTAGGTATGAAGTGGGTCTCTTGTAGACAGCATATGTATGAGCCTTGTTTTTGTATCCATTCAGCCAGTCTATGTCTTTTGGTTGGAGCGTTTAATCCATTTACATTTAAGGTAATTATTGATATGTATGTTCCTATTACCATTTTCTTAATCGTTTTGGGTTTGTTATTGTAGGTCTTTTCCTTCTCTTGTGTTTCCTGCCGAGAGAAGTTCCTTTAGCATTTGTTGTAAAACTGGTTTGGTGGTGCTGAATTCTCTTAGCTGTTTCTTGTCTGTAAAGGTTTTAATTTCTCTGTCAAATCTGAATGAGGTCCTTGCTGGGTAGAGTAATCTTGGTTGTAGGTTTTTTCCCTTTCATCACTTTAAATATGTCCTTCCACTCCCTTCTGGCTTGCAGAGTTTCTGCTGAAAGGTCAGCTGTTAACCTTATGGGGATTCCCTTGTATGTTATTTGTTGCTTTTCCCTTGATGCTTTTAATATTTTTCCTTTGTATTTAATGTTTGATAGTTTGAATAATATGTGTCTTGGCGTGTTTCTTCTTTGATTTATCCTTTATATGACTCTCTGTGCTTCCTGGACTTGATTGGCTATTTCCTTACCCATATTAAGGAAGTTTTCAACTATAATCTCTTCAAATATTTTCTCAGTCCCTTGTTTTTTTCTCTTCTGGGACCTCTATAATTTGAATGTTCATTTGTTTAATGTTGTCCCAGAGGTCTCTGAAACTGTCCTCAATTCTTTTCATTCTTTTTTCTTTATTCTGGTCTGTGATAGTTATTTCCACTATTTCATCTTCCAGGTCACTTATCCGTTCTTCTGCCTCAGTTATTCTGCTATTGATTCCTTCTAGAGAATTTTTAATTTCATTGCTTGTGTTGTTCATCATTGTTTGTTTGCTCTTTAGTTCTTCCATGTCTTTGTTAAACGTTTCTTGTATTTTCTCCATTCTGTTTCCAAGATTTTAGATCATCTTTACTATCATTACTCTGAATACTTTTTTAGGTAGGCTGCCTATTTTCTCTTCATTTGTTTGGTCTGGTGGGTTTTTACCTTGTTCCTTTATCTGCTGTGTGTTTCTCTGTCTTTTCATTTTGCTTAGCTTACTGTGTTTGGGGTCTCTGTTTCGCAGGCTGCAGGTTTGTACTTCCCGTTGTTTCTGGTGTCTGCCTCCAGTGGGTAAGTTTGGTTCTGCCTCCAGTGGGTAAGGTTGGTTTTGTAGGCTTCCTGGTGGAGGGGACTGGTGCCTGTGTTCTGGTGGATGAGGCTGGATCTTGTCTTTCTAGTGGGTAGTACTGTGCCCAATGGTGTGTTGGGGTATCTGTGAACTTATTATGATTTCAGCCAGCCTCTCTGTTAATGGGTGGGGTTGTGTTCTTGTTTTGCTATTTGTTTGGCGTAGAGGGTGCGGCACTGTATCTTGCTGGTTGTTGAGTGGAGCTGGGTCTTCACATTGAGATGTAGATATCTGTGAGATCTTTTGCCATTTGATATTACGTGGGGCCGGTCGGTGGTCTCTGGTGGACCAATGTCCTGAACTCGGCTCTCCCACCCAAAGGCTCCAGCCTGACAGCTGGCTGGAGCACCAAGACCCTGTCAGCCACTTGGCTCAGAAGAAAAGGGAGAAAAAGAAAGAAAGAAAGATAAATAAAGTAAAGTAAAATAAAAGTATTAAAATTTTAAAAATTATTAAAAAAATAAAAAAGCAATAAAAGAAAAGAAAGAAGAGAACAACCAAACCAAAAAAGAAATCCACCAATGATAACAAGTGTTAAAAACTATACAAAACACACACACACAAAACAGACAGACAGAACCACAGGACAAATGCTAAATCAAAGCTATACAAATAAAGTCACACAAAGAAGCATACATATACACACTCAGAAGAGAGAAAAAGGATAATATATATATATATAAAATAAAAAATAAAGAGGAAGAGAGCAACCAAATCAATATATGAATATACCAGTGATAATAAGCTCTAAATACTAAACTAATATAAACAAAAAGCCAGAAACAAATTAGTTGCAGAAAGCAAACCCCAAGTCTACAGTTGCTCCCAAAGTCCCCTGCCTCAATTTTGGGATTATTTATTGTCTACTCAGGTATTCCACAGATGCAGGGTACATCAAGGTGATTGTGGAGATTTAATCCGCTGCTCCTGAGGTTGCTGGGAGAGATTTCCCTTTCTCTGTTCGCACAGCTCCTGGGGTTCAGCTTTGGATTTGGCCCTGCCTCTGTGTGTAGATCCCCTGAGGGCATATCTTCTTCGCTCAGACAGGACGGGGTTAAAGGAGCTGCTGATTCGGGGGCTCTGGCTCACTCAGGCCGGGGGAAGGGAGAGAGGGGTACGGAGTGCGGGGCGAGCCTGTGGCGGCAGAGGCCGACGTTATGTTGCAACAGCCTGAGGCACGCCATGTATTCTCCCGGGGAAGCTCTCCCTGGATCACGGGACCCTGGCAGTGGCGGACTGCGCTAGCTCCTGGGAGGGGAGGGGAGGTTAGTGACCTGTGCTTGCACACAGGCTTCTTGGTGGCAGTAGCAGCAGCCTTAAGGTTTCATGCCCGTCTCTGGGGTCCGCGCTGGTAGCCATGGCTCGCGCCCGTCTCTGGAGCTCGTTTAGGCGGTGCTCTGAATCCCCTCTCCTCGCGCACCCTGAAACAATTGTGTCTTGCCTCTTATGCAGGTCCAGACTTTTTCCCAGACTCCTTCCCGGCTAGCTGTGTTGCACTAGCTCCCTTCAGGCTGTGTTCACGCAGCCAACCCCAGTCCTCTCCCTGGGATCTGACCTCCAAAGCCCGAGCCTCAGCTCCCCGCCCCCGCCCGCCCCGTCGGGTGAGCAGACAAGCCTCTCGGGCTGGTGAGTGCCGGTCGGCACTGATTCTCTGTGTGGGAATCTCTCCACTTTGCCCTCTGCACCCCTGTTGTTGCACTCTCCTCTGTCGCTCCAAAGCTTCCCCCACCACCCCGCCCACCCGCCGTCTCCGCCAGTGAAGGGGCTTCCTAGTGTGTGGAAACCTTTCCTCCTTCACAGCTCCCTCCCAGAGGTGCAGGTCCCATCCCTATTCTTTTGTCTCTGTTTTTCCTTTTCTCTTTTGCCCTACCCAGGTATATGGGGAGTTTCTTGCCTTTTGGGCAGTCTGAGGTCTTCTGCCAGCATTGAGTAGGTGTTCTGTAGTTGTTCCACATGTAGATGTACTTTTGATGTATTTGTGAGAAGGAAGGTGAACTCCACGTCTTACTCCTCTGCCATCCTGAAGGTTCTCCTTACTTTTAAATTTGTTTTTCTGTTGGACCATGATATTGCCATAAGACAGAGTAGTTTTTTTTTTTTAACATCTTTATTGGGGTATAATTGCTTTACAATGGTGTGTTAGTTTCTGCTTTATAACAAAGTGAATCAGTTATACATATACATATGCTCCCATATCTCTTCCCTCTTGGGTCTCCCTCCCTCCCACCCTCCCTATCACACCCCTCCAGGCGGTCACAAAGCACCAAGCCGATCTCCCTGTGCCATGAGGCTGCTTCCCACTAGCTATCTACCTTACGTTTGTTAGTGTATATATGTCCATGCCTCTCTCTCGCCCTCAAAGTAGTTTTAATAATGGGGAAGGTCTTATAGGTAAACTCAGACCAGAAAATATTTTTTATCTCACCTGCTGTTGCAGAAAAACTCCAACCCTTTCCCACTGCAGTAGCACAGAGGATATGGAAATTCACAACTCCTGCAGTACCAGCATGGCACTGCTTTTTTCAATAGCAATTAGGGACTGAAACCAAAATAGCAAGCACAGTGACAACACCATAGTTGAACTCACAGTAGTTGAAGTAAGATACCTGTTTAGGGAGAGCATGTGGAAAAGTGGCATCCTGGCTAGCATGCCCGGTCAGGACAAATGACTGGATCACATGGACACCAATGGCATATCCAGATTGGAGACCTGGTGGAGATCCAGACAGGGGACTTAGACTGGTGAACTGGGTTGACAGAAGAAGTGTCTCCAGGCAATGACAGAAATACCACTTCAGCGTCTCTTTTTTAAGGGCTCCAAAAGTCCATTTGCCAAATGTATTTTGCTAACTTTTAGAACGTTGCATATGAGTCGTTTGCAAAGAGTGATTTTGATTTCACACTTCTGTTGCATTTGAGAATACCCTCCAGTTATTCTCAGGAAGAGGTGATTGAATTGAGTGGACCCAATGACATTACAACTACAATGTCATCCCTTACAGAACCAAGTCTGTTCAAGGTACTATCCTTCCCATTTCTGTGAATCAACTTTTGCTTAGACACATTTTCTGTGCAATGTGACCTGAAGGTTAAGTGACTTATCGGGAATGTCTCTCTATACTTTTACCCAAACTGTTCCCTTTCATCTGTAATTTCCTAACCCTTAAAATTTTTAATTTTTGCCTTTAAAATCTTAGTCGTCTTAAGGGCTTCCCTGGTGGCACGGTGGTTGAGAGTCTGCCTGCCGATGCGGGGGACACGGGTTCCTGCCCTGGTCCGGGAAGATCCCACATGCCGTGGAGTGGCTGGGTCCGTGAGCCATGGCCGCTGAGCCTACGCGTCCGGAGCCTGAGCTCTGCAACGAGAGAGGCCACCACAGTGAGAGGCCCGCGTACCACGAAATAAAATAAAATAAAATCTTAGTCATCTTTTAAGACCCAGCTACCACTTCTAGTCCACCTCATATAGATGTGCGCTTACCTTTCCTTCCACACACTGAGCACTTAATTATATACTGTAAGGGACCCCAACTGTCAAAGCATATCTGGAAAAATAGGCTTTCAATTTCCCTGGAAGGAAAAGCAGAGACAAGCAGCTCAAGAATGCCTAGCCATTAGCTCTGCTTGTCCCTGAATGTGGATATAGCTTCACTGATGCTGAGTTTTGTTCAAGAATTAGGAGATTCCAGAATTCCTTTCAGTGGATGTACATCTGTTTGTATTGGGTGGGCCAAAAAGTCTGTTTGGGGTTTTCTGTAAGCTATAAAATTTCTGAATTAGTAATGTGAACCCAGTGTAGAAAAAGGACATGGCTAGAGATTAGGCTTCTCTGATCCAGCAAGATTCCTTACATGGACTGCACACTTGTTAGGGAATTTGGGGACCAAAGACGTGCCATCAAGACAGGTTTCATCTACTGCTCTGTGGGACTGCTCATGTCAGCTGAATTGTTGTTTCCTTTTACAAATAAACTGAGAATTTAGTCTAACCGCTCTGTCTGTCTCTTTTTGTCTCACCACTTCCCACCTATTTATAAGTCACTGAAATGTTGCAGTAACCAACTGTTGTGACTTTGTTACATTAACATTTGTTAGATAAAGCCTCTGGGTACCAGATGTGAGCCACAGTTCAATAGACGACCACAAAGGAGTTGAAGCAGAGAAGTGTGTTACTTACAGGTCCTGGAGGAGGTACATGGCACACCTGAGGGGCCACCTGGAGAGGTCAAGGCAGAGTGCAGGCAGAAATCACAGCAGGACCTGGGGCACGTGCCTTTATTAGGGTCTGTGGGTGGAGCGTTTTGAAGTTCCTGGGCTCGAGTCAGATTACTTAATTAAACCCAGAAGAGTGGGACTTTAGCAAGCTCCATGGGAGTCTTACCTAAGGGCCAGGTAAAGGGTAGAGAGCGAGAAGGCGGGGGAGACTGTTGATCACAGGGCTGCTGGGAAGTCATAACAGGAACTTATATTTGCTTGTGACTCTGTGGGCTGCAATCTAGGGCATGTGCTTTCAAGAGGGGGCTAGTATCAGTTAAAGGCTCTGCAGGCTGCTTGGCCAAACAAAATGGCTGCCGAGGTGGCAGTATCATGGAGTTACTTAGCTAAACTCTCAACACAAACCAAATCAGAAATTCAGTTTCTTGAGGTCTATGACATAGATAGATGACATAGATGATGGATATAAAGAGAGTCCATTCCCTTTTAACTGCTGTATGACAGTTCATTGTGTGACTCTATCGTATTTTATTTATGCATTTCCCTCTGATGGACATTTAGGTTTGTTTCTACCTTTTTCCTAACGCAAACAATGCAGGAATCTGTATCCTCGTACAGATTTCCTGAGAATGGCTGTATTTTTGGTTCACAATCATTTATTTCCTCAGGCCTTGCTAAGCTTCCCTACAGTCAGCCTACTCTTTCCTACTGCGTCGACTTTGCACTTGGCTGTGTGCCTTGCTTTAGCCAATGGACCATATGCCATATCTGAGAAAAATATTTTAATGTATTTGTGTGATTTGGCTTTGCTTCCCTTGAGGTTCTGCCCTCTGTTATGAAACAACATGCCCCAGATAGTGGCTGCTCCTTTGGTGTAAGAGCCAGCATGAGAAGATACATGGAACCAAACCAAGCCCAGCCAAGTCCAGCCAGGCCCAGCTGAGCCCTCCAAGCCCAGTGGAACCACAGCCAACCCTCATGTTTCACCAGGAAGACAGTTGTCCATCGTTATAATCCACTGGAATTTGAAAATATTGGTTGCCGCAGCAAAAGCTAACAGTTGTGGGAGTAGGTACCTAAGAGTAAGCTGCTACCGTAATAAAACTCCCCAAATATGGCTTTGGCCTCAGGAGACCGTCATTGTGGCAATCTTTGTCATGCAGATCATTTGGGAAACTGTCAGAAATGTACTAAATGTTCTTGTGGCTTAGGGTAAAGAGATTTCAAGGCAGAATGTTTACAGTATGAGTATTAGTTGTCACTACCTGTATTAGATAAGGCACTAAAAGAAAGATACTAAGAAAATAATCAGCCTATTTGTTTTCAGGTATAATTTATCGATACAATAAAAATCCGTCCTTTTTAGTAAATGGTCTGGGAGTTTGGACAAATATATACAGTCATATGACTACCACCAAAATCAAGATATAGACCCTTTTGGAGTCAACCCCCTGCCCCCAGCTGTAGCCCTTAGAACTACTAATTTGTTTTCTGTCTCCGTAGTTTTTCCTTTTGCAGGAAGTCCACTAAATGGAATCATACAGTATGCAGCCTATGAGTCTGGCTTCTTTCACTTGGTATATGCATTTGAGATTCATCCATGTTGTTGCATATGTCAATAGCTTAGTTCTTTTTATTTCTGAGTATTATTTCACTGTATAGCTGTGCCATGTTTTAGCAGTTCACTTGTTGAAGGAGATTTGGGTTTTTCCCAATTCGGGGCAATTACAAATAAAGCTACTATAAATGTTTGCATACTGTTTTTTGTGTTAACTTATGTTTCTTTCTTTTGAGAAACATTTGGAAGTAAGATTGCTGGGTCTAATGATAAGTACATGTTTAACTTTATAAGACACTGCTAACCTGTTTCTAGAATGGTTATACGGGGCTTCCCTGGTGGCGCAGTGGTTGAGAGTCCGCCTGCCAATGCAGGGGACGCGGGTTCTCGCCCCGGTCCGCGAAGATCCCACATGCCGCGGAGCGGCTGGACCCGTGAGCCATGGCCACTGGGCCTGCGTGTCTGGAGCCTGTGCTCCGCAATGGGAGAGGCCCAGGTACAGAAAAAAAAAAAAGATAGAATGGTTATACATTTTACATTTCCAGGGTGTGAGAGTTCCTGTTGCTCTGCATTCTCTGTGGCACTTGGTATTGTCATTCTTTTCAGTTTTAGCCATCCCAACAGGTAAGTAATAGTATCTAACTGTGGTCTAAGTTTGCATTTCCCTAATGACTAATTATGTTGAACATCTTTTCCCACGTTTATTTGCCAAACATGTCTTTTTGATGAAGTGTCTGTTCAAATCTTTTACCCATTAAAAAAAATTTTTATTATTATTTTTTTATTTTTTGTGGTATGCGGGCCTCTCACTGTTATGGCCTCTCCCGTTGCGGAGCACAGGCTCCAGACGCGCAGGCTCAGCGGCCATGGCTCACGGGCCCAGCCGCTTTGCGGCATGTGGGATCTTCCCGGACCGGGACACGAACCCCTGTCCCCTGCATCGGCAGGCGGACTCTCAACCGCTGCGCCACCAGAGAAGCCCTGTTATTTGTTTTTTAATTACTGAGTTTTGAGAATTCTTTATATATTCTGGATACAAATCCATCACCACAAATGCAATTTACAAATATTTTCTCCCAGTCAGTAGCTTGTCTTTTCATTCTTTTAACAATGCTTCTTAATTTGGATAAAGTCAAATAGGTCTGTTTGAAAGCATGGGTTAAAGGAAGAAAACAAGAAAATTCAGATATTCTGAGATTTTCAGGGTTGAAAGAGACAACTGCTAAAGAGTCTCGAATTAAGACACAACCTGGGGGCAAAGACCAAATCAAAGGTATAGGTCTAAACTGTCCTCCAACAAATCTTTTCAGTTGAACAAAATGCTTCATGGAAAAAGACCAAGGGCATGGTTCCACAGAAGCATTATGAACCAAAGTTCCTATAATTAATTGAGAGAGTTAGGTCTCAGAAAGCACTGTGTATATGCCTATTGGCACAAGGCAACAGAAATCAAATAGATAGAAAAACAAGAAAGTTCTAAGAGAAATACTTTGTCAAAAATGCTACCACCCTGCATTAATAGAGCCGGTCACAGTTCAAGAGGTAAACTATCTTTGGACCCTCAACTTTCCATAGGCAGGGAGCAGGCCAAGAAAGCTGCTGAACTTCCAGGCAGGGCATATTCTCCAGTGATCTTTTCAGACATGGCCAAAGAGGATGATGGAAAAGGAAGGAAATCCCAGAGGACAGAGCTGAGAGCTTTGGAGGAAAATGACTGGAGACCTACTTCCAGGAATCAGAGTCAGGGCCCAATTAGGGAACATTCATTATCTATTTAGGATGATTTTTTTAAAAGGGTAAAATCATGACTCTCATACAGACATAAAATGAACACATGTTTAAAAAAATTTTTTAAAGCTCATTATTAATGAGGGAACCAGACGTATGTTGCAAAGAAGATCCTCCAAAAAGAGTCCAAAGAGCAGACATATTTATAGATCAGAAATGTGCAAATGGAGGAAAAAACTTGCTTCTTCCATAGTGGAAGAGGAAAGTCAAATGAACTTCCACTAGACAGAATTTTTTGCATGTCCACAGACAAGAATTATTCTGCATTATTATTAGTTATCTAAAATTTACAAGTGTAAGATAGCTCAAAGGCAATGAAAAACAGAGAACACGCATAGACTCAGAATCAGATTCATAAAGTAGAGGAGTATGCTCTAAACAATGCATACTTTTCCACTGAAGCGCACAGTTTTCCCTACAACTCTCAGGGTTTGCCCAACAGGATTTCAGAATTGCTTGGACCAATGACTAGGTGTTAGGCCTTCTCTTGTTCTCCTTTTTAACTGGGAGAGTTTTATTGCAGCTATCCAATTCTACCGTTATGAATTGGAAGTATGGGGGCCAGATAACTTGTCATTTTAGTTCATAGGTCTCCCGTGACTTGAGAGGAACTATATCTGAGCCTGAAGTAAGTCGCCAGGTCCTGGACTTTAAGCCCTATGTCTAATTGGATGAGAAATGAACATCTGACTGATCATTTGATGGTTGACTGTATCACTTTTATGATCTGAAACAAATAACATTGAAGTGTTTGTTTTAAAAATACAGTGGTGAGGTTCAAATGAAGGGAAGCCAACTTTCATGCAAGGTCTAAGAGCTGATTACAGGGCTGGCCATGAGAAATAGACAGAAAGGGGAATCTGGGAACCTGTGGGAGGTGAGCATGTGGAGAGGCAGTAGGGATGGAGAAAACTCAGGAGCAGAAGTGGGAACTAGTGGAGGGCAGGGTCCAGGACTGGTACTATGAACAGAATTGGCTCATCCAAAGATCTTTCCTCGGGACTACCAACACTAGATTGTGGGCATGTCTCTCAGGTGTAAAAGATACACTGTCTCAGATGCATGTTGTTTTTGTCTAGACTTTTTGTTCATTCTTCACCTCCAGGGGCTAAAACACTACATTCTATTTCTTTTCATTTTTTTCGCCTTGCTGGATTACTCAGAATAAAAGGACAAGAATGTGTATCTTTTTTTTTTTAAGATTTTTTTTTGATGTGGACCATTTTTAAAGTCTTTATTGAATTTATTGTAATATTGCTTCTGTTTTATGTTTTGTTTTTTTGGCCACAAGTTATGTGGGATCTTAGCTCCCCGACCAGGGATCGAACCTGCACTCCCTGCATTGGGAGGCAAGGTCTTAATCACTGGACCACCAGGGAAGTCCCAAGGATGTGTATCTTTTCAAAAGTGAAAAGTATGTTTATCCAAGAGTTACAGAAGCACAAAAGTTTGCAGTAGCTTTATTTACAATAACTGGAAATAGCCCAGGAATCCATCAACAGGAGTGTAGATAAACAAACTGTATAATATAATTTTATAATGGAACATTACTTAGCAATAGAAAGGAATGAGCTACTGATATACACAACAACACAGATGTCTTAAAAACATTATGCTAAGTGACAGAAGCCTTACAGAAAAGAGTCCATACTATATTACCCCATTTATATGCAATTCTAGAGGAGGCAAAGTTAATCTGTGGTGGAAAAAAATTAGAATAGTGATTGTCTCTGAGGGTGGGAACAGGGGTTGTGAAGGGGCATGAGGGAAATTTCTGAGGTGATGGTAATGTCTTATATCTTGATAGGGGTTTGGGTTACAAAGGTGTATGCATCAAGACTCAGTGGATGTACCTTTTCAATGTATATAAATTTAATGTATGTAAATTTTACATAAAATACTGCAAATAAATATTAAAGTTTAGTTGATGACATGCATAATGCAGTATTTAAGGGGAAGTTTACTGATATCTTCGCTTTACTTTGAAATGCATTGAACAATAAGATGGATTAAAGGCTGAATAGATGGACGGCTAGATAAAGAGATGTGAGATGAAGCAAGTGTACTAAATATTAATGGTAGTATTTAAGTGATGACTATATAAATGTTTCCTGTAAAATCCTTTTAATTTTGCTTCTTGTTAGAAGTTTTTTCATACTAAAATATTGGAAAGGTAATTTAATTTAATCTTTGTGATTTAAAAAATTGCACTGGATCTTAATTTAAAATATCAAGGTAAGAAAAGATTTTAAAAGACATGGGGGCTTCCCTGGTGGCGTAGTGGTTGAGAGTCCGCCTGCCGATGCAGGGGACAGGGGTTCGTGTCCCGGTCCGGGAAGATCCCACATGCCGCGGAGCGGCTGGGCCCGTGAGCCATGGCCGCTGAGCCTGCGCGTCCGGAGCCTGTGCTCCGCAACGGGAGAGGCCACGACAGTGAGAGGCCCGCGTATCGCAAAAAAAAAAAAAAAAAAAAAAAATTAATTTAAAAGACATGGACATCAGAATATCATGAAACCAGATTAAGAATCACTCTTGGAGATGCGGAATTATATTTCTCTGCACCTTCCAAGAGTAAGCACTTCATTCCTGATTCTTTAGAGAGCTAGTCTGATGGAGGAAAAACAGAGTGGTGATAGCCCCCAGTATCCCCATCTCCTGGTATTCACGTCCTCGTGTAATCAGTCTCCTCCCCTTGAGTGTGGGCTAGACTTACTGATTTGCTTCAACAAATAGAACAAGGCAGAAGCAATTAGATGTCATCCCAAGATTAACTTATAAAAGGACTGTGCTTTCCATCTTGGGCACTCTCTGGCTTTCTCTCCTTTGGGTCCACATGCCATGTCATGGGGACACTCATTTAGCTTATGGAGAGGCAGAACATGGGAAGGAAGGGAGGTCTGTTAGCAACCATGTGAATCAGCCTGGAAGCAAATCTTCTGAGGCCTCCCAGCAGCCATGCTAGTGAGTTTGGAATTGGATGCCCTGGCCCCAGTTGAGCCTTCAGATGACCTCAGCAGCCGCTGACAGCTTCTGTGCAAACTCATGAGAGAGCCTGAGTCATAACCATCCCTCTAAGCTGCTCCTAAATCCTGACCCACAGAAACTGCATAAGATAATAAATATTTGTTGTTTTAAGATGCTAACTTTGGGGGTAATTTATTTTGCAGAAATAAACGAAGTGTTTTCTTGCTCCTTCTCTACTTCCCCCTCCTGCTTTTTTTCTGTCTCTTTTTGGTGGCACCATGTCCTAAGCATTTACATATGCATTTACATATATCCACCCATTTCACTGTTACTAGACACCTTCGTGTTTGCATTATTCCTATATTACAGGCAAAGAAGCTCAAGTTAAACAGCACGCTCAAAGGTAAATATCTACTGTGGCAGACTTTTAACCTGTGTCTTTATGATTTCAAAGCCTGTGCCCTCTCCATGGTATCACAGGGCCCTAAGGCCCCACAGCCTGCCATCCGCGTGGTTACCCAGGACATGGTAGTACCGCTGAGGGCCTTTACAGGAGCTACAGAACCCTCTTTCTTATTTAGCTCATCAGGCCATTCAGATCTAGCTTTAAGGATCTCCATTTCAAAAGAGACTGTTGAGCGATGTTCTAAACTTAGTTGAACAGAGAAGCGAGAACTAGATGAATACAAAGGATAAACACATTTATTCAGTATTCTGCATTCCAGGTATTGTGCTCATAAGCATATTATAGAACAAACTCCTGCTTTTCCAAACTCTGAGCTATCTGAAAGTTCAGATAACTGGATTTATTTTTTTTCATTCTGCAGGGGAAATAAAGACAAACAGAGAAGCTTATATCAATATTCAGATACACATAAGAACACACATTTTCTAGGACACATCTTCTTGGGATCATCAAATTCAGGTCAACTTCTTCTACCTTTCACAGTTCTAGGACAAGAAACTGCAAGATTTCCTTAGTGCTTTTTGAATCAACAAAGACTAGATTAATTTTGGTATCAATCTAATATTTTAATTTTACACACACACATACACACAGAAGCACATATATTAGAAAACAGACATATTTATATAACTCTCAGATATGGCATCCCTCTGGAGATAATATGTATACAAATTTAGATCTTTATTATGGAATTTGTCCCCTACTCTGCTTTGGTTCAGATGCACTTGTGTTTATCTTTTCCATAAACTGTAAGCTCTTGGAGGTCAGAAACTATGTCTTACTCAATTTTTGGATTCTTCACAACACGTAATGACTCTTTTGAAGTAAAAGTGGAAGTGATGTTAAAATACTTTAAAGTAGATATTTTCACCTTAGATATGCCGAGTAAAGATAAGAAAGGTATAGACTTCCTAACATGGGCTGAATGTGACATATTCTAATGGGTATATTAAGAGTGAGGTCATAAAGCTTGTGAAATCTGTAGTCAGACTGCGTGGGTTCAAACCTGACTCTGGCATTTACTAGCTGTGAGATGAGATGTTGGTTAAGCTGCTTAACTTCTCCGTGCTTCAGTTTTCTCAACTGTGAAATGGGAATAATTATGGGATCTACTACATGTGAGGATCAAATGGAGTAATACATGGAAAGTACTTCACACTGTGCCCGGCACACAATAAGAATTCCATAAATGGAAGAGCCATTATGATTATTAAAATATATGTGGGGCTCAGGGAGGAGGGAATTTGTGAATGAATAGGTATCTTTATTTTATGGTGTCATCGTGGGCATATTACTTGAGCTCTCTGACCCTCAGTTTCTTTATTTGTAGGCTAAGGACAATACTCGTGAAGTGAGTACTAAATGAGATAAAGCATGTAAAGCACTTAGAAAAGCACCTGACACATAGTAAGTGTTTAATAAATTCATTTTTTCATTCAACATAGACTTATTGGCATTGACTACTCAATGGCACTGTGCTGGGTCCTGGGGATCCTGGAGGGAATGAAACAACCCCTGCTCTCACTGAGGTTGCAGTATAGGGAGGGGAGACAAATGAAAATATTGCAGTACAGGTTGTGATAAGAACTATGGGAAGCATGAAGCAGGGTAAAGGGATAGAGAGTGAGGGGAGAGGCTGTGCTAGTTTATAGAGAATTGTTATATTTGGGCAGAGACTGAAAGAAGAGAGGAAGTGAGCTGTGTGCCTGCTTTGGGGAAAGGTGCTCTAGGCAGAGGCAACAGCAACTGGAAAGGTCCTAGGGTGGGGCCTTCTTATATGCAAGAATAGGAAGGGATCAGGGGGCCGAGCTGAGGAGGCCGGGAGAGTGGTGGGAAATGAGGGCAGAGGAGTCACGGAGGCCAGATCATGCAGGGGCTTGAAGGCTGTTGTTTGGAATTTAGGTTTGACTGTGAGTGAGAGGGAAAGCCATTGGAAGGTTTCCAGCGGACCAGTGATTTCACCTGACTTGGGTTTTAAAAGCTTCAGTTTATAATACAAATGAATGTGTATACAAAACAGAAACAAGACTCACAGATATAGAAAACAGACTAGTAGTTACCAGAGGGGAAAAGGAAGCGGGGAGGGACAAATTAGGGGTATGGGATTAACAGATAAAACTAATATATATAAAATAGATAAGCAACAAGAGTATATTGTATAGCACAGGGAAATATAGCCATTATCTTGTAATAACTTTTAATGGAGTATAATCTGTAAAAATACTGAGTCACTTGGCTGTACACCTGAAACTAATATAATATCGTAAATCAACTACACTTCAGAAAAAAAGCATCACTTTGGGGGGGAGGGAGTTGATGGAATATAGGTTGCTCATTGTTTTCATTATTATTACTCTTATTCTTTTGTATCTCTCTTGCCTAGTGGAAGGAGGTGTCTCTCTTTCCCTCAGAACAGGTATCTGATGTCCAGATCTAAAAATGTGACTAAATTCCCTGTGTGTGTGCGTGTGTGTGCCTTGCATGGCTGGGGTGTTATACTCATGTTTATGCGTAATGTGTTTGGTGCAAAAGTAGGAAGAAGCTCATCACAATCTCTGTCCTTGATACATCTGCAATCCAGTTGTGGAGATTTAATATAGAAGCAGCAGGGAAGTAGCATGGACATCAACAGGCCACCTTTTATTTCACTCTACAAATTGTGTCATTATTACTGAATGTTTGCGTTTATGAAGTCCTCGGACACTTTAAGCATTATTCCAAAGATGCTGCAATAAAATATGACCTGTGTTTCCTTCACCCATAAAAATGAAGGGTGGAATTGAATCAGCTTTGAGTTCCTTTCTGTCTAAAGTGCTGTAATTCAAACACACAATTTTGAAATTATAATCATCGTTAAAAGTGTTCAAGGAAAACAGCTACTACGAGAAACTGGCAGTGTTGGACACCCTGACCAGGCTTCTTCAGACTGGGCACTTTCTCCAGCTGCCAAAGGGCTGTGAGGCTGCAGAGCAGAGGCAGGAGGCTTCACCGAGAAGTGGCCAGAAGATTGTGAAAGGACAGAGGCTTCAGGGACTCAGTCAGCTGTGGTTTCTGCCGAAGATCATCCCCATCATCAGGCTTGCCTTTACTCACTGACCTGCCTGAATCATTCATTCATTCATTCACTTGTTCATTTGTTTTCTTTTTCCCCCTCCGTCCGTACTCCCTCTCTTCTCCTATTCTCTCCCATTGCTTTCACCAACTCTTTCCTCCTCCCCTTCTCTGATGGGGGCAGGCAAGATCAGATGCCCAGATGTGCACTGGACCTAGTAGGACAGGCACACCACTTTCTCTATATGGTGCCAAATCTTTCATGTGATCTGTAACTCCTTATTTCTGCCTACAGATCACTCCATCCTTTCTAGTCTCTTATCTATTCACAGATGCCTCATTTCACAATAAGGAAACCTGAACCAAGAAAGGGCTCAATGACTCACCTAAAATCACACAGCTATTTATGGCATAACCACCATCCTTGAATAAAACTTAAAAGTCACCACATCATAGGCTAAATGGCAATTTAAGTCTTCCTTCTGTCCATTTACTGGTAAATCTTTAGGCAAATTCTGGAGCTGAGCTCAAAGTCTTCCTTGTAACCATGGAAAGAAGAAATGAGAGGCCAGACATAGCAATTTCTGAGCTATGGTTAAAGACCAAACTACTAACATAATGTTGACTAATAGGCCTAATGTGGCTTTATTTTAAAATCCTTTTTCTTAGCTAAACCAGACCAATGAAATTCTATCTATAATAAACTTGCAATTCTACTAGACTTCTTAGCTTCACTATTTAAAATATTGGTTTACTATAACCTTTAAAAAGGTTATAAAGCATGAAATTTTTGCATATTGATTTTGTATCTTCCAACTTTACTGAATTTATTAGTTCTAACTGTTTCTTGGTGGAGTCTTTAGGGATATATATATATATATATATATTTATTTATTATTATGTCATCTGTAAATAGAGGTAGTTTTACTTCTTCCTTTTCAATGTGCATGCTTTTATTTCTTTTTGTTACCTGATTGCTGTGTCTAGGATTGAGTAAGTGGCAAGAGTGGGCATCCTGTCTTGTTCCTAATCTTAGAAGAAAAGCTTTCAGTTTTTCATTGTTGAGTATGATGTTATATGTGGAGTTGTCATATAAGGTCTTTATATGTTGAGGTATGTTCCCTCTATACCCCTGTTGAGCATTTTCATTGTAAATTCTTTTTTGTCAGAAAGTCTTCCTTGACCTTAGAGTCCCTGACTGGGTCTGAAAATTAAACTGACAAAGACAGATTTACAGGAGAAAAAGCACATAAATTTTTACAAGTACATAGGAGTCTTCACAAGAGAACGATGACCCAAAGATGTGACCAGACCAAGAAGCTTTTGTATCTTTTAGACCCAGAAACAATTAATTTGTGATGAATCAGCAAGATAAATGGATTTGAGCTAGGGGTAGTGAATGGTGAAGAAGTAACTAGAAAGATAGGGTTGCTTTAATAACATTTGTTTGTACAGATTTCTCGGCCCCAAATTCACTGTCTCTAGTGATAAGAATGTCTTCCCACCTGCTGGTACCCGGAGAGTACCTTTCCTATGGGGTTTTATGACCTGTTTCAGGGAAGAAGGGTGAGGAGTGGGAAAGGTCGGAGTGACCTTCCTGCTTCTGTTATTTAAAAAATTCCTTCAGCTTAAGATATTTAATTTGCCAAGGTGCCATATTTTGGGGGTAGTATGTCCTGAACCCCATTAATATAGATATGAAAAACCCCAGAAACTCCCGATTGCCTTCATGATAGCACAGCACTCCTGTTCCTCTGTCATTATGCCTTCGCTTACACCTCTAATTCATCTCCTGAACCAGAGCAAATGCATCCTGGGCTTCAGCCACTCCAAACTTCAAGGTCAAGTGTGCACTGCCTTTGTTCATTGGGTTTCCTCTGCTGGCAAACTCTCACCTGTCCGTCAAGACCTCCTCCACATCTGTGAAGCCCCTTCCATTTACTTAGTGTCTTACCTCCACTGGGACACTTCTCAGTATGCCTACAACAGCAGTCCTTAGCCCGGAGCTCACCTGGGGATTTTGTAAAAGATATCAGTGCTTGGGCCCCACTCCCAGACATTTGGACCCAATTGGTCTCGGGTGTGACCTGGACAGGGGTGTTTCAAATTCTTCAAGGTCTGGGGCCCTGGTATTCATCTTTAACACTTTCCCCAGTGCCTGGCACAAAGTAGGACTTCAATCACAAATCAAGAATTTGTGAATGAATAAGATAAGCAGCATTCACAACTGCTCTGTGAGTCAGATACTATTGTTGTCTCACTTTGCAGTTGAGAAACAAGGACACTACATGATTTGCCTAAGATTACTAGGAGTAATCTGAATTTAATTCTTCTGATTCCAAGTCCAGTCTTCTGCCTGCATCTGAGGAGGAAGGTCACCTACAGAGGAAGGATAGCACCCAGCAATGCGCCTACAGCAGATGGGCTGGAAGGATCAACCCCCTCTGAAGGAAAATGCCCCCTTTTTGTTATTTCGATCCACGTTTGGAGAGGGACTTGTGTTGTTCTGGTCCTCTGTGACCTTTCTTGAATTTGGAAGGTTCTCCTTAAAACTCATGCTTCCTTAAAACTTTCCCCATCTTCTTGTTTTTAATGAATTATGAGCCATCCTTTATTTATAACCCATCTACAGCTGCCTTTAGGGAGCAGAAAATGAACTACTTGCCAAAGTAATTACCCTTTTTATAGACGTAGAACAAATGCTCACAGCCCATTCCTCTCTAAACGGCTGTTGTGCTAGGTTTCCGCCATCTTGTTTGACCTGCGTGAGTCTCTACACTTATTGCGCATCCTCCTTAGGGTTATTTTTCTAACTCACAGAAAAATGGCTTCTTTGTGTAACAGATCAGCATTTTTAGTAAATGCCTCTTCCTTCCCCAACAGTAAACAGATGCCTTAAAACTGACACAGCCTTCTCTGGGCATACAGTCTCATAATCCGCTTTTCACAGGTAATGTCACTTAGGTGTATAGATCTATCACCCAGCCAGGCAGCAAGAGGCGGGTCTTGCCATTTATTCAGCTGAGGGTGGGAAACATTAGGGTCTTATGGTGCCGATAGAAAAATCACTACAGACATAATTACTAGTTATTAATTTGATTCAATAGTTGTATTTAATAGTTACGTTCCATATTAATATTTGTAGATGTATATAAATGTATACACATAGAGCAACACAGTATTCATTCAGTAACCGTTTCTAAAATGAACGGAGCACTGTCAAAATTGCTGTTACCAGTTACTTCATTTATAAATACCCTGGTACTTCAATTTTTGCCGAATATTATTATATTAGAAGTCTAAAGATCTCCAAATGCTGAAAATGAGCTCTTTAATAAATGGTATTTGGAAACCTGGACAGCCACATGTAAAAGAATAAAACTGGGCTAATATCTTACAACATACACAAAAATGAATTAAATGGATAAAAGACTTGAATGTGCAACCCGAAGTCATAAAACTCCTAGAAGAAAGCGTAGGCGTTACACTACTGGACATTGGTCTTAGCAATATTTTTTTTTTGGATCTGTCTCCTCAGGTAAGGGCAACAAAGGCAAAAACAAATAAATGAGACTACATAAAATTTTCCTTTGCATAGCAAAGGAAACCATCAACAAAATGAAAAGGCGACCTGTAGAATGGGAGAAAATATTTGCAAATCATATATCTGATAAGTGGTTAATATCCAAAAATATATAAAGAACTCATACTATTCAATAGAAAAAATCCAATTAAAAATGGGCAGAGGAACTGGATAGACATTTTTCCAAAGAAGACATACAGATGGCCAACAGGTACATGGAAAGGGACTCAACATCAATAATCATCAGGGAATTGCAAATCAAAACCACAATGAGATACCACTTCATGCCTGTCAGAATGGCTATTTTCAAAAAGACAATAAATAACAAGTGTTGGAGAGGGTGTGGAAAAGAGGGAGCCCTCATACACTGCTGGTGGGAAGGAAAATCGGTGCAGTCACTGTGGAAAACAGTATGAAGGGTTCTCAAAAAAATAAAAATAGAACTACCATATGATCTAGCATATGATCTGGGTATTTATCTGAAGGAAACAAAATCACTATCTGGAAAACATATATGTACTCTCACGTTCATTGCAGCATTATATAAAATAGCCAAGACATGGAAATCACCTAAGTGTTCGTGGATGGATGAATGGATAAAGAAAATATAATGGAATATTATTCATCCATAAAAAGGAAGAAAATTTTGTCATTTGCAACAACACGTACAGACCTTGAGAGCATTACGCTAAGTGAAATAAGCCAGACTGAGAAAGAAAAATACTGTATAATACCGTTTATATGTGGAATTAAAAAAAAACAAACCTGAACTCATAGATACAGAGAACAGATTGGTGGTTGCCAGAGGTGAGAGGTGGGGCGGGGGGTGGGGGGGGGAGATGGTGAAAGGAGTGAAGGTATTTAAATGGTACAAACTTCCAGTTATAAGATGCGTAATTCTTGGGAATGTAATGTACAGTATGGTGACTACAGTTAACAACACTGTATTGTATATTTGAGAGTTGCTAAGAGAGTAGATCTTAAAAGTTCTAGTGACAAAAAATAAAATTTGTAGTTATGTGTGGTGATGGACGCTAATTAGATTTATTGTGGTGATCATTTCACAACGTATACATCTATCAGATCATTATGTTGTATACCTAAAACTAATACAATGTTATATATCAAAAATGTGAAGGCAGAGAACCCTGTTGCAGTCATCCAGATGTTATGGTATATGAAAGAGTTACACGAGTGTGAGGAATTTTTATCCCTGTTGGCCTGCTCCTGTTCTTTCCTTGTTGGGAAGTCCACGGGGACCTTCGCGGGGAGTGGATTTGAAGACCTGGCCACGACCCAAAGAAATCCATAGTAGAAATTTTGAGATCCCTTTGCGAGACCACAGTTAATTGTTTTGCCAAAGCATCCAGCTCGACAATACACCTCGAATTACCCCATCACTACTCCAGTGGCTGCTTGGTGTTTGCTGCCCCATGCACTCTAGCAGAAGGATTCTCCAGTCCAAGGTTGAAACAGACTGCACAGATGGGAATGGACAAAACAATTCTATCTCATGGCAGTATGGTTCAGATAAAGGGAGCTACTAGTTGAAAAGCACTTAGAGCCATGCCCAGCACACAGCCAGCACTATGTTTGCTATTGTCATTTTTCAAATCTTAGCTCCAATACCGCTTCCTCTGTGAGCTTCGTCAACACTCTGATGAATGGCCCTTCTGTCTTTTTCCTACCATATGTATTGCAATTATTTATCTGTATGTGTTTCTCTGTAGGCTGTGAATTGCCCAAGAGCGGGACTGGTCTTATTTATTACTTGGCATTGGTCTGGGTATGTGCTCTCTGCCTGCTTATGTTATGACCGTGACTTAGTTTTTATTAATTTAATAAAATAAAAACCACCAAAGCAAAAACATTTTAACATTCAGCAACAATCTTTTACTGTCTTTTAAAGACTGCAGTCTGATTTTTTCATGTGTTGTAAAAGACTTATAAATGCAAAGACATTTTCAACACCTTTGTTTTTTGCTATTAAAACTTCAGCCTTACTTGTGACTTTTTTTTTTTTTTTTTTTTTTCAAAAATTTTAAAAAATTTTGTTTCCTAAGCACCTTGAAGTTTAATCCTGTAAAGAACCTTCCGTCTGGAAATGTCAGGCATAATTTATTAACTCCTTTTTCTTGGGTATGGATAGTTATAGCTTTGCATTTCTGATGCAAAGCTATAATTTTGCATCAGAAATGGGAACTGAATTGCAAATGCAATGGAGATATGGAAATAGACACATCTCTTTCAAGGTAGAGTTAAAAGCAGCATTTTAGAATCACTTGCAACTCTAGCAAGCAAGTGAATGCTTCGTGAGGTCAGGTACACAGGGTGATTTCAGCTCTCATGGGCTTTAGCTATTCCCTCTGCCTGGAAGCTCTCCTCCTAGATGTCCACCTGGCTAGCTCTCTTATTTCCTTCAAGCTGAAGGGGAGTATGTCACCCCAAATTATACTTCTTTGGCATAAGGATTATCCTGAGCTGGTAATTTTTTAAGAAAGAGCAGATATAGGAAAAGCTCTGAAAATTGAGTAGAAGTTACACTTTTGTAAGACACACTTCCATTAATAAGAGAAATCTCCCTTTGTAAGGATGTCCCTCTCTGTACTGGGAAAAGGAGGATGACTAAACCTTTAGAAACTCTTTTTTTTTTTTTTTTTTTTTTTTTTGCTGCAAATCTTATAAAATATTCAGTTTCCTAAGCACCTTGAAGTTTAATCCTGTAAAGAACCTTCCGTCTGGAAATGTCAGGCATAATTTATTAACTCCTTTTTCTTGGGTATGGATAGTTATAGCTTTGCATTTCTGATGCAAAGCTATAATTTTGCATCAGAAATGGGAACTGAATTGCAAATGCAATGGAGATATGGAAATAGACACATCTCTTTCAAGGTAGAGTTAAAAGCAGCATTTTAGAATCACTTGCAACTCTAGCAAGCAAGTGAATGCTTCGTGAGGTCAGGTACACAGGGTGATTTCAGCTCTCATGGGCTTTAGCTATTCCCTCTGCCTGGAAGCTCTCCTCCTAGATGTCCACCTGGCTAGCTCTCTTATTTCCTTCAAGCTGA
Source organism: Neophocaena asiaeorientalis asiaeorientalis (assembly GCF_003031525.2). Taxonomy (NCBI): domain Eukaryota; kingdom Metazoa; phylum Chordata; class Mammalia; order Artiodactyla; family Phocoenidae; genus Neophocaena; species Neophocaena asiaeorientalis. Next base: position 837,858 of record NW_020173971.1, on the reverse strand, counting down.
AGGGGAGTATGTCACCCCAAATTATACTTCTTTGGCATAAGGATTATCCTGAGCTGGTAATTTTTTAAGAAAGAGCAGATATAGGAAAAGCTCTGAAAATTGAGTAGAAGTTACACTTTTGTAAGACACACTTCCATTAATAAGAGAAATCTCCCTTTGTAAGGATGTCCCTCTCTGTACTGGGAAAAGGAGGATGACTAAACCTTTAGAAACTCTTTGCAGTGAAGAAGGCAGTCACTTAAATCTATATCAACCATACCTTTGATTATGTGCTTTGCCTGGTAACTGGCGCTCTCATAATTGTCCCAACATCTTCTTTTGTCTTTAGCTGGAAGTGGTATTTAAGGTGATGGCTTGGGCCATTTCAGAGAGTTACTCAGTTTTCCTGGTTACCTACCATGTATACAAGAGGTACACATGTTATTAGACTTTTGGGTTTTTTTCTCCTGTTAATTTGTCTTTTATTACAGGGAGGTATTAGCCAAGAACCTAGAAGGGTAAAGGGAAAATTATTTTTCTTCCACTACAAAGCTTTTGCTGAGTCTCACATTATTTCATCCTACCTCCTCTTCTTCCTCGTTGTCCTCTTCAGGTACTCCTGATCTCGTTTTGACACTATACCACTTTATCACCTTCAGGAGTCTATATAATTCACCTGTCAACTGAAAGAAAAATGCACAATGTGAGAGCTGTGAGTTAAGTTTTATTCAGGGTCTTACTGAGGACTGTTGCCTGGGAGACAGACTCTCAGATGGCTGTGAGGAACTGGTCCAAAGAGGTAAGGGAGGAGACTAGTTTGTATGTGATTTTTGTTAGAGAATAACATGAAGTCAAGCATGCATCTTAACAAAAGATGACTGCTAGTCACAAAGCACAGATATCTCAGGTGAGGGATTATGGTGCTTTCCTATGTATGGGAAGATGCAAGAAGCGGGGTTCATTAAAATTCTTCCTGAAATGCATACAACTACCTGAGGGCCTGTTTGTCCAAAGCACAGAGCATCCTGTTACTGTCTTTAATTTCCTCTCTCTGAAGCACCGAGAGCACTGCTGGTCAGCCCCTGCAGCGGGTTAATCTTTGTAGACTTGGATAATGCGAGGAATTCCCTTTCCTCTTCTTTTGTTTGCGTGCCTTGTTACGTTTCTTGTGTATCTCACTCCACTGGAATGGAAGCTCATGAGGGGTGGGCTTTTTATTGGTTTTGTTGACTGTTGTAGTCCAAGTGCCTAGAGCAGTTTCTGGCATACAGTAGGTGCTTAACAAATATCGTTTGTATCAAATGCTGGCTACCTAACTATCACCAACACTGCTCGTTGATAAGAAAAAGCTGAGTTTACTGCTTACTGTGCTAAGGGAGAGCACAGCCTTGACAGTAGGGTCTCCGAGAGCGAAAGAAAGATTGGAATTTACTGAGAATTTGAAGTTTGGTTTAAGGCAAGGCAAGTCTTTCAGTATGGGAAGGGGGGTCCTGATAAGTTTTGATATTTTTATTTATTTATGTCATCCTGAAAGCATGAGGTTTTTGGAGCAGGGCAGATTATTATTTACTCACAGCAATTACTATATTAGCTCATCAGCCTTAATTCTTCCCTCTTCTAGTGTAATGCAGTGAGAGCCAGACGGTTGGGCCTGTGTGTACAAAGGGGATTCTTACTCCACAGGAGAGGAACCCCAAATTCATCAATCTGGCAGTTTCCGTAGGACAACATGCACAGCAACTTGGCTCCCTTTCTGAGAGAGGGAAATAAACTTAATCTCCCTACTATAAACAACATCTCCTCGGGAGGAGAAGATCCTTCTGCAACGCAAATAAATGTCTCCAGGGGATACCTACACAAGCCTCTTGGGGCTTACAACTGCTGGAATGTCTCCATGTCCCCGTTTTATCCTCCCTTGAAATGTAAACGTGTGTCTCCAGAGAGGTAAATCTTTCTGGAGTTCTCTGGCATCCAACTTCCCTTTAACTTCCAAGACTTGTCTTTTAACCCAGATCCCAGTAAAATTTGCTCAAAGATCCCTAACTGTGCAGAAATACGAAAATGTTCATTTCCTGACATGGTCTTAATTAGATTTCGGTAAGATCACAATTTAACAGTTGTGGAAATAAATGAAGACCCTCCAAATGAGAAGAGGCAAAGGCTATTTATTCAGAGCCAGGGAGTCAGCCACCATCACTTGGATTTGGCACAGACTCCAAGGAAAGCAGAGGAGTGGTCCAGCTTTACAGTGGAAAAGAGGAAACGTGTGTGTGCCCTGATTGGAGGCTATGGACATGAGGAAGTTACAGGCAGGCTGACTGGATGCAAAGCATCCAAAGTGACTGGTTAGCCATGTTTGGCTTTCTTCTCCAGTTAGTCCTAAATTGGAAGTGGGCACAGAAATTTGGAAGCCGGCAGTTTTCAATCAAGTCCTGGCTGTTTGAGGCCAATTGTTGCAGGAGTTATGGTTTGGCTGCCTGGACTGTTTGCTAGAGATAGTGATATGACTTCTTATAAGTCTGACTTGTAGACAGTAGGTTGGCCTCCTGGGCTGGTTATTATTGATAATGGAGTTGGATTCCTGGGCTGGCTGCCACAGATTACGGGTCAGAGTTCTACTTTTATATGAGGTCTGGCCATTCTCCATTTGTATTGAGACTCTCCTGGTTTAGAATTGGCGGAAATAGCAAGGCAAAGGTTTTGAAGCAAGGAAATCTTAGGCCACAAACCATCTGTTGATGCTTTCTATTGAAGAGTTGATGAGTCTTTTGGGAAGTTCCTAGAACAAACAATCAGGGTATTTGCTTGGGCAAGAACATCCTGAAAGAGTAAACTTGTGCTAATGAAAGTAATAAAAGAGTAAAGTTATGTTAATGTAGACAGTACCAGGAGAAAGGGAGATGGGTTTTGGTTTTCAGTTGAATGAATTGAAGGGAAGGAATGGGGCGGAACCAAGATTTGTCTAATGTCACAGACGTTCTTCAATCTTATTTCTCTCTCCACTTCCCCCAGCCATGCATGGTGCTGTGAGAAAAGTGAGAATATTCCTGTTTTACAGGAAATGGAGATTCCGAGTTTAAGTAAGTTGTCCAAAGTCACAGTTAGATTGTAGGAAGGACAGAATTCAAAGCCAGTTCTGTAGGACTCCAAAACCTCCGGCTTTTTCTAGAGCACCATGCCGCTTTCCATAAATGTAAACATTACCCAAATCACGTTTTCATTGCCATGCATGTGTATGAATGTGTAATAGGTATACCCATATGTATGTTTTGGTGAGGGGGAAGAAAAATGGTGGGGTAGACCTTGGAATGGCACAAAATAAGTTCTTGTTGAGTATAGCTTTTGAGTGAGTTTTTTTTTAGGGGTAATTCCAGAATTTAAACTTGTGTCTGCCCTTCATTTCAAATATTCTCTGTACTGATAGGCTCTTTTAGCTACTGAATTATAATAACACATTTTTCCTTAATACATGTTCTTTCTAGTTTTTCCCCCCTTAGTAAAGCAATTATACCCCAATAAAGATGTTTAAAAAAAAAAAAAAGTAATTGGCAAAGTAGCCAGAGTTAACTTCAAATAATTAAATGCACGTGATTCTTGGGTATCATTTCAGATTTTGCAAATGCTAAGCAGTTTTCAAGAACTATGGAAATAAAACTTCTGGCTGTCCTTAGATTTACAGTCTTCACAGTTTGTATTCTATGCTGCTGGCATTTTTACTGAGCTGGAACACTCTTCAGAGAACATCATTTTACCTTTTAAAAACAATTATAATTAGTATTGTCATTGCTTTCTTAGCCACGGTAGGGGAATGCAATGATCCAACCCCCCAGTTTATCAGTGTGAAATGCTGGCAGAACAGCAACGCTAGACTGCCAGGAGGGGCTCCGTGTTGCCTTCATCTGAGCTAAGCTCCAAAACTACGGCTAGGAAAAACCTCGGGAAGAACTGTGTGTTTGGTAGGAGCCTTTCCAAAGGGAATGCCCCACTAAAGCCCACACTTGTGTAATTTTCTTCTCTTCTTCACTGAGAGGGGTTACCAGCTCTACTGGTTGCATTCAAACCCTGCTGCATATTGGAATCGCCTGGGGAGCTTTGAAAGCTCTTGACGTCCAAGCTGTACACCAGACCAATTAAATCAGATCTAGAGATGGGAACCCGGCATTAACATTTTCTGAAATGCCTCAGAGGATTCCAACTTGAAGCCAACGATAGTACAATGATAGCAGGTTTCCAAAACTCCCGGAGAATCTCTGATGACAGCTCCCCGTAATATCCTGGACAGGGTGGGGAGGATTGGGTGGCAGTGATGGTGGTCCTGGGCCACGAGGTGTCAGCTGCTGGTACCATTGCTGACTGTGCATGCAGGGCTGGCTTGTACTCCGGGATGTGGCTGTGTATATGCATTAAACAAACTAATTGCTAGAGTCCTTGACAGCCACTCTGGAAATAAGTCTGTGGGGTCTAAGGACTGGTGGGGGATCAGCCTTTCCTGGAGGGACTGCTTCTTACTAGCTGGTGGAGAAGTGGACCCAGCCTGGGCACTGCTCTGCAGGAATGGGCATTACCTTACCTCTTCATAACCCACATGTCAAGTTGGAGAGACTCAGTTGCTGAGTTGGCCCTAAGCGCCATTACACACCTCCCCTGCACTTCTGAGCAGCCCCAGCCAGCTTCTACTCTAGATGTCTGCAGCCTCCATCAGCATGTTCAGGGAGGGAAAACAGACAGCCCAAAGCTGAAGGTTCACATTTGTCCACTTAGTAGCTGGGATACACAACCATACAGCCTGCAAGGCAGCTTTTTATCAGAAGCTACACATCTCCTCAGCAGGCACACAGCCAGATGAGACCAAGTTATACTGGCATCCAATGATGACTTAGAAGCGCTGGACACCCCTGGACACATAAACAGGACAGGGGGAGCCTTGTCAGGGTAGCCTGGACTTTTAGAATTCCTCTTTTATTATGGTTGATGAGGAAGATTAAGTATTGACAGTTTGGAGATTGATTAGGTATATTAGTAATATCCAAACTGAAGAGAACAATTATTTTTCATCTTTATTGTAACAGGATATTAAAATAAGACTCTTCCCTAGATTTTTAGTTTCAGCAGAGGCCATAAAGGCTAAAAACAAACCAATGGGGAAAAAGTATCCCATATCCTAAGATATGTTGTAATTTCTCAATCTATTATATATGGTGAAGAACCATCCCGTCCATTGTGGACGGAGATTTTGTAAAATACAAAATCATGCCCTTGGATATTGTAGCAATGTCAGATTGCCAAAAATGTTGCAAACACTCTCAATTTCTGTACTGAGATCTTCACAGACCGGTAGCAGTTTTAGGTAGCACTGCTGTAGACCACTTTTACAGGTTAGGCTAAATTCTTGTGAAAATCGTTCTGTCAATCTTAGCCCACATCTCAGCCTAACTAGATAAGAGAAGGTTGAAGAGCCTGGAGAATGATTTCTTTAGAGAACTGATGGAAGCTCTAAAGGATCACTTGGAGAGCTCAGTCATATCCCCTGGAATATGCGGGGACTTTTATGGGATTCATATCTAGAAAAAGTATAAAGTTGAGAGGTTGCAGCTAGAGGGAAGAGAGCTGTGCAGAATGAGCTGCACTTTCCCTAGTGGAGGGGCAAAGATAAATGGTTCTTGGGGAAACTGGCTATGAGCCCTCTACAAAGAACCTGGCCCAAGAGGGTATCCTGCCAGGTGTGAGGACACCTCAGTGGAAAAATGCTAGAGCTATGCCAAAGAATACAGAAATTAGAGGGAGGAGGGAACACTGAGTGGCAGTGGGAGCAGGCTTCAGCTCCACCAGGAAACAACAGTTGGAGGCTCCCAGTGTGTGGGAGGGAGGGGATGGGGGGCTGACAAAGAAACAAACATCGTGGGACAAAGAGCCAGTGATGGGGCATCAGTCACACAAAAGGTCCCAGCTATAGATTACAGTGCCCAACAAGAAAGCACTGCATCTGTCCGCTCTACCTCTTCTCCATCCCTCCCACCCCTGCCTGACTGCAAACCTTGTAGCTTGAGGTTGGACCAAACTGGGAAAGGGAGACAATGTAAACTGGGTGAGTCTAGAATCTTGATATTATCCTGGCTTAGATGTTTCAATACTAAGAAAAAGAAATTGCTTATTACCTGAAAGTAACCAAAATACCAATCCATCTGCCCCAGGCCACATCCAGGGGGAAACGCAGCTTCAGGGCTTGTGTAGAAGTGCCCTGGTGAGCAACAAAGTGACCTCCTGATTTGGCCTCTTGTCATCCAATAAATTGGTGGCATGGCCATAGAATAATGGTTGGAGCTCAGAGTCTGAGTAAGATTCCTGGGTTTGCGTGCTTGTTCACCTCTTACTAGTGATGGGGTTCAGGACATGCTACCCCCAAGTATTGCACCTTGGCATTTTTTTTTTTTTTTTTTTTTTTTTTTGCGGTACGCGGGCCTCCCACTGTTGTGGCCTCTCCCGTTGCGGAGCACAGGCTCCGGACGCGCAGGCTCAGCGGCCATGGCTCACGGGCCCAGCCACTCTGCAGCATGTGAGATCTTCCCGGACTGGGGCACGAACCCGTGTCCCCTGCATCAGCAGATGGACTCTCAACCACCACGCCACCAGGGAAGCCCTGCACCTTGGCATATTAATAATTCAAGCTGAAGGAGTTTGAGAAGATGGCAAAAGAAGTAAGGTCTCTCTGACCTTCCCCCATCCTTCCCCCCTGAAGCAGGTCGTGAAGCCCTCATGTGACAGGTGCTCTCCCTATACCTGGAGGAAAGGAGTACTTATCTCGGAGATGGAGGAACACTGAGAAGAAAGCGAACGAGCTTGCTCTCTCCCCAGTTTACTACACTTAGCTCATACTCCTTGCCCTATCATATCTTTCCACAACTGTTCACTCTTCAGAAAACGTAGCATAAAACCACTCAATTTTAACTGTTTCTTTGGTCTTCATTTCCTTATGAAGGCTCCCTTGCATTATAAAATTTGTATTAAACAAATTTGTTTACTTTCCTCATGTTGATCTTTCAATTTAATGTTCAGATCCAGCCAAGGGACCCTACGAGGGTTGAGGGAAATGAATTTTTCCTCCCCTACACTAGCTTTGTGATCCTGGCCAAGAGAAACTATGCCTCAGTTTCCCGTCTGTGAAATAGGGATAACTTGACCATTTATTTATTTATTTATGTTTAACATCTTTATTGGAGTATAATTGCTTTACATTGGTACGTTAGTTTCTACTTTATAACAAAGTCAATCAGATATACATATACATATATCCCCATATCTCTTCCCTCTTGCGTCTCCCTCCCTCCCACCCTCCCTATCCCACCCCTCTAGGTGGTCACAAAGCACCCAGCTGATCTCCCTGTGCTATAATGCTGCTTCCCACTAGCTATCGGTTTTACATTTGGTAGTGTATATATGTCAGTGATACTCTCTTTGTCCCAGTTTACCCTTCCCCCACCCCATGTCCTCAAGTCCATTCTCTAGTAGGTCTGGGTCTTTATTCCCATCCTGCCCCTAGGTTCTTCATGACCACTTTTTTTTCTTAGATTCCATATATATGTGTTAGCATACGGTATTTGTTTTTCACTTTCTGACTTACTTCATTCTGTATGACAGACTCTAGGTCCACCCACCTCACCACAAATAACTTAGTTTCCTTTCTTTTTATGGATAAGTAATACTCCATTGTATATATGTGCCACATCTTCTTTATCCATTCATCTGTCGATGGACATTTAGGTTGCTTCCATGTCCTGACTATTGAAAATAGAGCTGCAATGAACATTGTGGTACATGACTCTTTTTGAATTATGGTTTTCTCAGGGTGTATGCCCAGTAGTGGGATTGCTGGGTCACATGGTAGTTCTATTTTCAGTTTTTTAAGGAACCTCCATACTTTTCTCCATAGTGGCTGTATCAATTTACATTCCCACCAGCAGTGCAAGAGGGTTCCCTTTTCTCCACACCCTCTCCAGCATTTATTGTTTGTAGTTTTTTTTTTGTTTACATCTTTATTGGAGTATAATTGCTTTACAGTGGTGTCCTAATTTCTGCTTCATAACAAAGTGAATCAGTCACACACACACACATATGTTCCCATATCCCTTCCCCCTCGCATCTCCCTCCCTCCCACCCTCCCTATCCCACCCCTCTAGGTACTCACAAAGCACCGAGCTGATCTCCCCGTGCTATGCAGCTGCTTCCCAATGTATGTATGCATACATTGTATGCATACATGTATATTTTATGTTTGGTAGTGTATATATGTCCATGCCCCTCTCTCACTTTGTCACAGCTTATCCTTCCCCCTCCCCATATCCTCAAGTCCATTCTCTAGTAGGTCTGTGTCTTTATTCCTGTCTTACCCCTAGGTTCTTCATGACATTTTTTTTCTTAGATTCCATATATATGTGTTAGCACACGGTATTTGTCTTTCTCTTTCTGACTTACTTCACTCTGTATGACAGACTCTAGGTCCATCCACCTCACTACAAATAAGTCAATTTCGTTTCCTTTTATGGCTGAGTAATATTCCATTGTATATATGTGCCACATCTTCTTTATCCATTCATCCGGTGATGGACACTTAGGTTGTTTCCATCTCTAGGCTATTGTAAATACAGCTGCAACGAACATTTTGGTACATGACTCTTTTCGAATTATGGTTTTCTCAGGGTATATGCCCAGTAGTGGGACTGCTGAGTCATATGGTAGTTCTATTTGTAGTTTTTTAAGGAACCTCCATACTGTTCTCCATAGTGGGTGTACCAATTCACATTCCCACCAGCAGTGCAAGAGTGTTCCCTTTTCTCCACACCCTCTCCTGCATTTATTGTTTCTAGTTTTTTTTTTAAGTCTCTATTGTAGTATAATTGCTTTACAATGGTGTGTTAGTTTCTGCTCCATAACAAAGCTAATCAGCCATACATATACACATGTTCCAACATCTCTTCCCTCTTGCGTCTCCCTCCCTCCCACCCTCCCTATCCCACCCCTCCAGGTGGTCACAAAACACCGAGCTGATATCCCTGTGCTACGGGGCTGCCTCCCACCAGATATCTACCTCATGTTTGGTAGTGTATATACGTCCATGCCTCTCTCCCACCCACAAAGCCTACCCCTCTCCCTCCCCATATCCTCAAGTCCATCCTCTAGTAGGTCTGTGTCTTTATTCCTGTCTTACCCCTAGGTTCTTCATGACATTTTTTTCTTCAATTCCATATATGTGTTAGCATACGGTATTTGTCTTTCTCTTTCTGACTTACTTCACTCTGTATGACAGACTCTAGGTCCATCCACCTCACTACAAATAGCTCAATTTCGTTTCTTTTTATGGCTGAGTAATATTCCATTGTATATATGTGCCACATCTTCTTTATCCATTCATCCGATGATGGACACTTAGGTTGTTTCCATCTCTGGGCTATTGTAAATAGAGCTGCAATGAACATTTTGGTACATGACGCTCTTTCAGTTATGGTTTTCTCAGGATATATGCCCAGTAGTGGGTTTGCTGGGTCATATGGTAGTTCTATTTGTACTTTTTTAAGGAACCTCCATACTGTTCTCCATAGTGGGTGTACCAATTCACATTCCCACCAGCAGTGCAAGAGTGTTATAGTATCATGTCATCTGCAAACAGTGACAGTTTTGCTTCTTCTTTTCCAATTTGGATTCCTTTCATTTCTTTTTCTTCTCAGATTGCTGTGGCTAAAACTTCCAAAACTATGTTGAATAATAGTGGTGAGAGTGGGCAAGCTTGTCTTGTTCCTGATCTTAGTGGAAATGGTGTCAGTTTTTCACCACTGAGGACGATGTTGACTGTGGGTTTCTCATATATGGCCTTTATTATGTGGACATAAGTTCCTTCTATGCCTAATTTCTGGAGAGTTTTTATCATATATGGGTGTTGAATTTTGTCAAAAGCTTTTTCTGCATCTATTGAGATGATCAGATGGTTTTTATTCTTCAGTTTGTTAATATGGTGTATCACGTTGATTGATTTGTGTATATTGAAGAATCCTTGCATTCCTGGGATAAACCCCACTTGATCATGGTGTATGATCCTTTTAATGTGCTGTTGGATTCTGTTTACCAGTATTTTGTTGAGGATTTTTGCATCTATGTTCATCGGTGATATTGGCCTGTAGTTTTCTTTTTTTGTGACATCTTTGTCTGGTTTTGGTATCAGGGTGATGGTGGCCTCGTAGAATGAGTTTGGGAGTGTTCCTCCCTCTGCTATATTTTGGAAGAGTTTGAGAAGGATAGGTGTTAACTCTTCTCTAAAGGTTTGATAGAATTCACCTGTGAAGCCATCTGGTCCTGGGCTTTTGTTTGTTGGAAGATTTTTACTCACAGACTCTATTTCAGTTCTTGTGAATAGTCTGTTTATATTTTCTATTTTTTCTAAGTTCAGTCTCAAAAGGTAGTGCGCTACTAAAAATTTGTCCATTTCTTCCAGGTTGTCCATTTTATTGGCATATAGTTGCTTGTAGTAATCTCTCATGATCCTTTGTATTTCTGCAGTGTTAGTTGTTACTTCCCCTTTTTCGTTTCTAATTGTATTGATTTGAGTCTTCTCCCTTTTTTTCTGGATGAGTCTGGCTAATGGTTTATCAGTTTTGTTTATCCTATCAAAGAACCAGCTTTTACTTTTATTGATCTTTGCTATTGTTTCCTTCATTTCTTTTTCATTTATTTCTGATCTGATCTTTATGAATCCTTCCTTCTGCTAACTTTGGGGTGTTTTTGTTCTTCTTTCTCTAATTGCTTTAGGTGTAAGGTTAGGTTGTTTATTTGAGATGTTTCTTGTTTCTTGAGGTAGGATTGTATTGCTATAAACTTCCCTGTTAGAACTGCTTTTGCTGCATCCCGTAGATTTCACATTGTCGTGTTTTCATTGCCATTTGTTTCTACGTAATTTTTGATTTCCCCTTTGATATCTTCAGTGATCTCTTGGTTATTAAGTAGTTTATTGTTTAGCCTCCATGTGTTTGTATTTTTTACAGATTTTTTCCTGTAACTAGTCTCATAGCATTGTGGTCTGAAAAGATATTTAATATGATTTCAATTTTCTTAAATTTACCAAGGCTTGATTTGTGACCCAAGATATGATGTATCCTGGAGAATGTTCCATGAGCACTTGAGAAGACAGTGTATTCTGTTGTTTTTGGATGGAATGTCCTATAAATATCAATTAAGTCCATCTTCCTTAAGGTATCATTTAAAGCTTGTGTTTCCTTATAAATTTTCATTTTGGATGATCCGTCCATTGGTCAAAGTGGGGTGTTAAAGTCCCCTACTATGATTGTGTTACTGTTGATTTCCCCTTTCATCGTTGTTAGCATTTGCTTTATGTATTGAGTTGCTCCTGTGTTGGGTGCATAAATATTTACAATTGTAGTATCTTCTTCTTGGATTGATCCCTTGATCATTATGTAGTGTCCTTCTTTGTCTCTTGTCATATTCTTTCTTTTAAAGTCTATTTTGTCTGATATGAGAATTGCTACTCCAGCTTTCTTTTGATTTCCATTTGCAAGGAGTATCTTTTTCTATCCCCTCACTTTCAGTCTGTATGTGTCCCTAGGTCTGAAGTGGGTGTCTTGTAGAGAGCATATATACGGGTCTTGTTTTTGTATCCATTCAGTCAATGTCTTTTGGTTGGGGCAGTTAATCCATTAACATTTAAGGTAATTATCGATATGTATGTTCCTATTACCATTTTCTTAATTGTTTTGGGTTTGTCATTATAGGTCTCTTACCTTCTCTTGTGTTTCCTGCCTAGAGAATTTCCTTTAGCAGTTGTTGTAGAGCTGGTTGTAGAGCTGGTTTGGTGGTGCTGAATTCTCTTAGGTTGTCTGTAAATGTTTTAATTTTTCTGTTGAATCTGAATGAGATCCTTGCTGGGTAGAATAATCTTGGTTGTAGGTTTTTCCCTTTCATCACTTAAATATTTCCTGCCACTCCCTTCCGGCTTGCAGAGTTTCTGCTGAAAGATCAGCTGTTAACCTTATGGGGATTCCCTTGTATGTTATTTGTTGTTTTTCCCTTGCTGCTTTTAATATTTTTTCTTTGTGTTTAATGTGTGATAGTTTGATTAGTATGTGTCTTGGCGTGTTTCTCCTTGGATTTATACTGTATGGAACTCTCTGTGCTTCCTGGACTTGATAACTATTTCCTTTCCCATATTAGGGAAGTTTTCAACTATAATGCCTTCAAATATTTTCTTAGTCCCTTTCTTTCTCTGTTCTTCTTCTGGGACCCCTATAATTCGAATGTTGGTGTCTTCAATATTGTCCCAGAGGTCTCTGAGACTGTCCTAAAATTTTTTCATTCTTTTTTGTTTATTCTGCCCTGCAGGAGTTCTTTCCACTATTTTATCTTCCAGATTACTTACATTCTTCCACCTCAGTTATTCTGCTATTGATTCCTTTTAGAGAATTTTTAATTTCACTTATTGTGTTGTTCATCATTGTTTTTTTGCTCTTTAGTTCTTCTAGGTCCTTGTTAAATGTTTTTTGTATTTTCTCCATTCTATTTCCAAGATTTTGGATCATCTTTACTATCATTATTCTGTATTTTTTTCAGGTAGACTGCCTATTTCCTCTTCGTTAGGTCTGGTGGGTTTTTACCTTGCTCTTTCATCTGCTGTGTGTTTCTCTGTCTTCTCATTTTGCTTAACTTACTGTGTTTGGGGTCTCCGTTTTGCAGGCTGCAGGTTCATAGTTCCCATTGTTTTTGGTGTCTGCCTCCAGTGCATAAGGTTGGTTCAATGGGTTGTGTAGGCTTCCTGGTGGAGGGGACTAGTGCCTGTATTCTGGTGGATGAGGATGGATCTTGTCTTTCTGGTGGGCACATCCGCATCTGGTGGTGTGGTTTGGGGTGTCTGTGACCTTATTATGATTTTAGGCAGTCTCTCTGCTAATGTGTGGGGTTGTGTTCCTGTGTTGCTAGTTGTTTGGCATAGGGTGTCCATCACTGTAGCTTGCTGGTCGTTGAGTGGAGCTGCGTTTTGGCGTTGAGATGGAGATCTCTGAGAGATTTTCGCCATTTGATATTACGTGGATCTGGAAGTTCTCTGGTGGACCAATGTCCTGAACTCAGCTCTCCCACCTCAGAGGCACAGGCCTGACGCCCGGCCAGAGCACCAAGACCCTGTCATCCACATGGCTTAGAATAAAAGGGAGAAAAAAAGAAAGAAAGAAAGAAAAAATAAAATAAAGTTATTAAAATTAAAAGTAATTGTTGAAAGTAAAAAAGTTTAAAAAGTAATAATAAAAAAAAGAAAGAAGAGAGCAACCAGGGCTTCCCTGGTGGCACAGTGGTTGAGAGTCCGCCTGCAGGGGACACGGGTTCGTGCCCCGGTCCAGGAAGATCCCACATGCTGCAGAGCGGCTGGGCCCGTGAGCCATGGCCGCTGAGCCTGCGCGTCCGGAGCCTGTGCTCCGCAACGGGAGAGGCCACAACAGTGAGAGGCCCGCGTAACGGAAAAAAAAAAAAGAGAGAGAGCAACCAAACCAAAAAGCAAATCCACCAATGATAACAAATGCTAAAAACTATACAAAAAAAAAAGGACAGACAGACCCCTAGGACAAGTGGCAAAAGCAAAGCTATACAGAAAAAATCAGACACAGAAGCATACACATGCACACTCACAAAAGAGAAAAAGGAAAAAAATATATATATCGTTGCTTCCAAAGTCCGCCTCGTCTATTTGGGATGTCCCTGATGCTCTGTGCGGGAATCTCTCCGCTTTGCCCTCCGCACCCCTGTGGCTGTGCTCTACTCCGTGTCTCCGAAGCTTCCCCCCTCTGCCAGCCGCAGTCTCCGCCCGTGAAGGAGCTTCTAGTGTGTGGAAACTTTTCCTCCTTCACAGCTCCCTCCATCTGGTGCAGGTCCCGTCCCCATTCTTTTGTCTCTGTTTTTTCTTTTGCCCTACCCTGGTACATGGGTATTTTCTTGCCTTTTGGGAGGTCTGAGGTCTTCTGCCAGCGTTCAGTAGGTGTTCTGTAGGAGTTATTCCACATGTAGATGTATTTCTGATATATTTGTTGGGAGGAAGGTGATCACGTCTTACTCTTCCACCATCTTGAAGCTCCCCAACTTGACCATTTAGAGTTGCTGTGAGGCTTACAGGAATTAGTGAATATAAAGCATTTGAAACAATCCAGGAACATAGTAATAAATATCAATTATTAATAGTATACAAATCACTTGGGAGCTTGTTAGAAGTGTTGATTCTGGGGCCCTTTACCAGGGATCCAGATTCATTAAGTCAGGTAGGGACCAGGAAACTGTGTTTTTTAACAAGTACTCCCAGGTGTCTGATGAAGTTGGTTTGAAGACTATAGTGTGAAACACTTGGTATAAAGGAACACCAGGCTTCCATGTGTAGGAAATTTGCTCTAATTAGATGAGAATGAAGTTAGAAGGTTGGGGGAGGCAATTAATCACAGAATATTATAAACCAATTCTAATATCCTGTGATTAAGAAACGGAAGCTATTTTAGAGATACAGTACACTCCTCTCCTCCCACCCCAGCCGTTCCCCTTTATAGGTAGGGAAACTGAGGTCCAGTGGCAGAACCAGAGTCACACAGCTGTTAGCAGCAGACTTGAACTACAATCATTGCCTCTCAACTCCAAACCTCATGCTCTTTCCACTCCATAGGACTGATTCAGAGTAAGGTCAATGTCACAGGAGTCCTACTTTCTTCTGTCGGATCCAGAAAATAGTTAAGCCGATTCTAAATTGGGCTAGACTATTAAATCCAAATAGCCTATGTGGAAGTAAAAGAAGATGAACCAAATGAGAACAGCCAAGGGGTACACATTCAGAGCTTACTGTAGCAAGGCAGTCAGCCACCATGACTTGTGTTTTGGCAGAGATTCAAAGGTAGACAGAGGAGTGATAAACCTTTATAGTGGAAAAGGGAAGGCTTCAGGTATGCCTTGATTGGAGGCTGTTAGCATGGGGAAGTGGTAGGAGGGTTAGGAAGACTAACTAGAAGGGGGGCATCCTATATGATTGCTTAGGGATGTCTCTGGCTGGCCTTAAGTTGGAGATGGAGACAAAACTTAAAGGAGCTGTCAATCATTAACCAACTCCTGGCCATGTTGGGCCAATTGTTACAGGGGCTATTGTTTGCCTCCTTAGAGAACTTAGAGATAGTGGTCCATGTACTTTCTCCATTCCCTCAGAACCCACATTTTCTCTCGTGAACTACAACTTCTGATTTACATATTTTGGGAATTTAGGGAAGGGTGTTGCTTTTGTTATTCACAGTGCAATATATATTGTAAATGGGTAGGCAAAGATTAAATGATAAAAATCTAGCCATTCTGAGAAGGTTCAGCCTCTGAGAACTGCTGCTTGCTATTCTCATGAGAACAGCTTTTCTTTGAACTATTATTACTTTATTATTAATTATGCATTTTAAAAATACATGGGATAAAGAACTACTGCAATAGGGGTTGTGAGAGTATAAATATGTATGCCCATCAGTGGGCATATGTATGTGAAACACCTAGATAAAAATGGTGATGAGTGGATTGCCCTAAGTTTTAAGTAAATTGGGAATTATGAAAAATTGTGCCAATGAAAAGAAGTCTATCTGAAAGAAACATCCTCTGAAACAAAGAAATGGTTAATTATATAGAAAAAGCTCATCTCTAATTTTTATCAAAAGATGATGTATTCCCTAGGCCTCAGGGAAGTGCAAAACAAAACCACACTGAAATACCACCTTATACCCACTAGGATGGCTAAAATAAAAAAGAGATAATAAGTGTTGGAGACAATGTAGAGAGATTGGAACCTTCATATACTGTTTGTGGGAATGTAAAATAGTACCACTACTTTGGAAAAGAGTTTGGCATTTCCTCAGAAGGTTAAACATAGAGTTATTATCTGACCCAGAAATTCCACTCTTGATATATACTCAAGAGAAATGAAAACATAATTCATATAATAACTTGCATATGAATATTCATAGAAACATTATTTGTAATAAACAAAAAGTGGAAACAACCCAATGTCCATCAACAGATGAACAGACAAAATATGGTATATTCATATGGTATGTTATGTAATTCAGGCATGAAAAGGAATGAAGTACGATTGCTACAACATGGATGAACCTTGAAAACATTATCCTAAGTGAAAGAAGTCATTTACTGGAGACCACATATTGTTGATTCCATTGATATAAAATGTCTAGAACAGGCAAATCTGTAGAGACAGAAAGTATGATTTCTGTCTGGTAAATTTAACTAAGCAGGTGAAAGACCTGTACACTGAAAACTGTAAGACATTGAGGAAAGAAATGAAAGAAGACAAAGATAAATCTCTTGGATTGGAAGAATTAATATTAAAATGTCCGTACTTCCCAAAGCAATATACAGATGCAATACCATTCCTATCAAAATACCAATGGCATTTTTCACACAACTAGAACAAATAATCTTAAAATTTGTGTGGAACTACAAAAAAAACCCTGAATAGCCAAAGCAGTCTTAAGAAAGAACAAAGCTGGAGGCATCATCCTTCCTAATTTCAAACTATACAACCAAGCTATAGTAATCAAAATTATATGGTGCTGACACAAAAACAGACAGATAGATCTATGGAACAGAAGAGAGAGCCCAAAAATGAACCCACACTTATATGGTCAATTAATCTACAACAAAGGAGGCAAAAATATACAATAGGAAGAAGTTTCTTCAATAAATTGTGTTGAGAAAACTGGACAGTTATGTGCAAAAGCCACTATTTTACACAATGTACAAAAATAAAATGGATTAAAGACTTGAATATAAGACCTGAAGCCATAAAACTCCTAGAAGAAATCATAGGCATTCAGCTCTTTGACATTGATCTTAGTAATTTTTTTTTTTGTATCTTTTTCCAGGCAAGGGCAAAAAACCCAAAAATAAACAAATAGACTACATGAAAGTAAAAAGCTTTTGCACAGTGAAGGAAATCCACAACAAAATGAAAAGGTAACGTAATGAATGGGAGAAGATACTTGTAAATCATATATCTAATATGTGGCTAATATCCAGAATATATAAAACACTCATACAGTTTAATATCAAAAAACACACAATCCAATTAAAAATGGACAGGGGATCTGAACAGACATTTTTCCAAACAAGACATACAGATGGACAACTGGCCCATGAAAAAAATCTCAGCATCACTAATCATCAGGGAAATGCAAGTCAAAGCCACAGCAAAATACAGGCATATCTTGTTTTATTTTACTTTGGTTTATTGAGCTTCACGGATATTTTATTTTGTACAAATTGAAGGTTTGTGGCAACACTCTGTTATCATACAATGGTTAGCATTTTTTAGCAATAAAGTATTTTAAAATTAAGGTATGTACATTGTTTTTCAGATATGATACTATCGCACACTTAATACACTAAAATATGGTGTAAACATAATTTTTATATGTACTGGGAAACCAAAAAAATCTGTCAACTCATTTTATTGCCATATTTGCTTTATTGCAGTGGTCTGAAACAAAACTTGCAATGTCTCCAAGGTATGCTTGTTTCACCTTACATCTGTCAGAATGGCTGTTATCAAAAATGCAAAAAATAACAAGTGTTGTTGAGGATATTGGGGAAAAAGGAACTCTCATTCACTGTTGGTGGGAATGTAACTTGATGCAGCCACTATGGAAAACAATATGGAAGTTCCCCCCAAATTAAAAGTAGTGCTACCATATGATCCGTCAATTCCACTTCTGGATATTTACCTGAAGATGAAAACACTAATTGGAAAAGATATATGCACCCTTATGTACATTGCAGCATTATTTTCAATAGCCAAGATATAGAAGCAAATGAAGTATCCACTGCTGGATGAATGGTAAAAAAGATGTGGTATATATATATATACATTTATCTAACAATGGAATGTCACTCAGCCATTAAAAAAAAAAAAGAAATCATGCTATTTGCAACAACATGGGATGGATCTAGAGGATATTATGCTAAGTGAAATGTCAGACAGAAAGACAAATACTGTATGATTTCATTCATATGTGGAATCTAAAAAACAGAACAGATGAGCAAACAAAACAGAAACAGATGCATAGATACAGAGGACAAGCTGGTTGTGGCCAGAGAAGAGGGGTTTGGAGGATGAGCAAAATAGGTGAAGGAGACTAAAAGCCACAAACTTTCAGTTATTAAATGAATAAGTCTTGAGGGTATAATATACAGAATAGTTCATATGGTCAATAATATTTGAATAACTTTAAATGGTGACAGGTGGTACCTAGACTTATCTTGGTGATCACCTCATACTATATAAATGCTGAATCACTATGTTGAAACTAATATAACATTGTATTTCAATTACTGTATACTTATACCCAGGTTTAGAAGAATGAGTGCACAGCGAAGTTTTTAACAAAATGTTTGAAAGTATAAAGAACAACCAACAGAACTGAAGGATACAGTAACTGAAATGACAAATACACTAGAAGGAATCAGCTGTAGACTAAATGATACAGAGGAATGGATCAGTGAGGTAGAAGACAGAGTAGTCGAAATCACTGATGTTGAACAGAAAAAAGAAAAAAAGAAAAAAAAGAAATGAGGACAGTGTAAGAGATCTCTGGGACAACACCAAGTGTATGACAATTCACATTATAGGAGTCCCAGAAGAAGAAGAGAGAGAGAAAGGGGCTGAGAATATATTTGAAGACATAATAGCTGCAAACTTCCCTAACCTGGGAAAGGAAACAGACATCTAGACACTTAGAGAAGAGTTAACAACTATTCTTCTCAAACTATTACAAAAAATTCCAGAGGAAAAAATACTTCTGAACTCATTCTATGAGGCCAGCATCACCCTGATACCAAAATCAGATGAAGATATCACACAAAAAGAAAATTACAGGTCAATAATACTGATGAACATAGATGCAAAAATCCTCAACAAAATATTAGCAAACTAAATCCAACAATACATTAAAAAGGTCATACATCATGATCAAGTGGGATTTATCCCAAGGATGCAAGTATGGTTCAATATCTGCAAATCTATCTATGTGATATGTCATATTAACAAATTGAAGAATAAAAACCACATTGTCATCTCAATAATGCAGAAAAAGCTTTTGATAAAATTCAACATACATTTATGATAAAAATCTCTCCAGAAAGTGGTATACAGGGAACATACCTTAACATAATAAAGGCCATATATGATAAACTCACAGCTAACATCATACTCAATGGTGAAAAGCTGAAAGCATTTCTTCTAAGATCAGGAACAAGGCAAGTATGTCCACTCTCACCACTTTTATTCAACATAGTTTTGGAAGTCCTAGCCACAGCAATCAGACAGGGAAAAAAAAAAAGGAATCCAAATTGGAAAGAACGAAGTAAAGCTGTCACTGCTTGCAGATGTCATGATACTATACACAGAAAATCCTAAATCAGTGGGAAAGTAATTTTCTTTGGCCATCCACAGAGGAAAGTGGAATGGCAGGCTGATTTAAAGCTGAAATTTGAACAGCTGAAACAGGAAAGAAGTAGTTGCTATCAGGGGCTGAATCTCTACATTAAGAACTTGGGTGATACCACTGATGATGAGAAGTTAAGAGTTTCCCCCTTTTTTTTTTCACATCTTTATTGGAGTATAATGGCTTTACAATGTCGTGTTAGTTTCTCCTGTACAACAAAGTGAATCAGCTATACATATACATATGTCCCCATATCCCTTCCCTCTTGAGCCTCCCTCCCACCTTCCCTATCCCACCCCTCTAGGTCATCACAGAGCATTGAGTTGATCTCCCTGTGCTATGCAGCAGCTTCCCACTAGCTATCTGTTTTACATTTGGTAGTGTATATATGTCAATGCTACTCTCACACTTCGTCCCAGCCTCCCCTTCCCCCTCCATGTCCTCAAGTCCGTTCCCTACATCTGCATCTTTATTCCTGCCCTGCCACTAGATTCATCAGTACCATTTTTTTGGGATTCCATATATATGCATTAGCATACAGTATTTGTTTTTCTCTTTCTGACTTAGTTCACTCCATCTGAACGACTCTAGGTCAATACACCTCACTCCAAATCATTCAGTTTCTTTCCTTTTTATGGCTGAGTAATATTCCATTGTATATATGTGCCACATCTTCTTTATCCATTCATCTGTTGATGGACACTTAGGTTGCTTCCATGTCCTGGCTGTTGTAAATAGTGCTGCAGTGAACATTGTAGTACATGCATCTTTTTTTTTAATTGTTATCATTTTAAAAAAATTAATTAGTTTTTTGGTCTGTGTTGGGTCTTTACTGCTGTGCGCGGGCTTTCTCTAGTTGCAGAGAGCGGGGGCTACTCTTCGTTGCGGGGGGTGGGCTTCTCATTGTGGTGGCTTTTGTTGCGGAGTGCGGGTTCTAGGCACGCAGGCTCAGTAGTTGTGGCTCACGGGCTCTAGAGCGCAGGCTCAGTAGTTGTGGTGCACAGGCTTAGTTGCTGCATGGCATGTGGGATCTTCCCGGACCAGGGCTCGAACCCGTGTCCCCTGCATTGGCAGGTGGATTCTTAACCACTGTGCCACCAGGGAAGCCCCATGTATCTTTTTGAATTATGGTTTTCTCAGGGTATATGCCCAGTAGGATCAATCACCAGTGCTAAGGTGATGCTGGAGGATGGGAGAAGCAAGGGTTTGGCTTTGTCTGCTCCTCAGCCCCTGAAGAGGCAACCAAAGCAGTCACTGAGTGGACGCATCATGGGCTCCAAGTCACTATATGTCACCCTGGCCCAGAGAAAGGAAGAGAAAAAGGCTCACCTGAGCAACCGGTATATGCAGCAGGTGGCTGTGATGAGAGCTCTCCCTGCCAATACCATCTTAAATCAGTTCCACCATGCAGCTGGGGGCTGCTTTGTGCCAGCAGTTCCACAGGTTCAGGGAAGACCTCCATATTATACACCTAACCAGTTAGCACAGATGAGGCCTGATCCACGCCGGCAGCAACGTGGGAGACCTCAAGGCTTCCAAGGAATGCCAAGTGCTATACGCCAGTCTGGGCCTCGTCCAGCTCTTCGCCATCTGGCTCCAACTGGTAATGCTCTGGCCTCTCGCGGCCTCTCTACAACCGCTCAGAGAGTCTGGTCTGAGTGCCCGGACTGCTTGGCTATGGACTTTGGTGGGGCTGGTGCTGCCCAGCAAGGGCTGACTGACAGCTGTGAGTCTGTGAGTTCCCACAGCTGTGCAGAACTTAGCACCTTGGGCTGCTGTTGCTGCGGCTGCTCCTTGGGCTGTTGCACCTTACGAATACGCCTCCAGTGTCCGCAGCCCTCACCCTGCCATCCAGCCCCTACAGGCACCCCAGCCTGCGGTCCATGTGCAGGGGCAGGAGCCGCTGACTGCCTCTATGCTGGCCGCAGCGCTCCTCTCCCCCCGCCCCCGCCCCCGCCCCCACAAGGAACAGAAGCAGATGCTGGGTGAACGTTTGTTCCCGCTCATCTAGACCATGCACTCAAACCTGCCTGGGAAGATTATGGGAATGCTGCTGAGGATTGACAGCTCTATGCTGCTTTACATGCTGGAGTCCCCCGAGTCTCTCTGCTCCAAGGTAGATAAAGATGTGACAGTCCTACAGGCTCATCATGCCAAGAAAGAAGCTGCCCAGAAGGTGGGCGCTGTTGCTGCTGCTATCTCTTAGACAAGGACAAACCGATTCAAAAGCCAAATAAACCCTCATGGAATTCAGCTCAAGGTTTGAAGACTTCCTAGCTTGTCCTATGTACTCAACACCGAGAACGACAAATTGAAAATGTTATAGGTCAGTTCATATCAAAAGGTCAATTATGAAATGCCTAGACATTTTCAATTAAAAGAATATATACTCTGGGTTCTGATATGGCCCAGACAGTTTTAACTTTTTTTTTTCTATTGTGGATTTTGATTTTTTTCTCCCAGAAATTGGTTTTATTTGATGTACCCAAGTCTTAAGTTTCTGAATAAAGAAAAAAATCTCCATTAAAAAAAAAAGTGGTGTTGGGAAAACGGGACACCTACATTTAAAAGAATGAAATTAGAACACTCTATAACACCATATGCAAAGATAAACTCAAAATGGATTAAAAACCTAAATGTAAGAACAGAAACCATAAACTACTAGAAGAAAACATAGGCAGAACACTCTTTAACATAAATTGCGGCAATATTTTTTTGGATCTATCTCCTAAGGCAAAGGAAACAAAAGCAAAAAATAAACAAATGGGACCTAATTAAACTTAAAAGCTTTTTATAGCAAAGGAAACCATTGACAAAACAAAAAGACAACCTACTGAATGAAAGGAAATATTTTCAAATGATATAACTAATAAGGGGTTAATTTCCAAAACATATAAACAACTCATATAACTCAGTATCAATAAAATAAACAAAGTGGTTAAAAAATGGGCAGAAGACTTGAATAGACATTTTTCCAAAGAAGACATACAGATGGCCAACTGGCACATAAAGAGATGCTCAACATCATTAATCATCAGAGAAATGAACATCGAAACCACAATGAGATATCACCTCACACCTGTCAGAATGGCTATCATCAAAAAGAACACAAATAACAAATGTTAGTGAGGATGTGGAGAAAAGGGAACCTCTGAACACTATTGGTGTGTATGTAAATTGGTGCAGCCACAGTGGAAAATAGTATGGAGGTTCCTAAAAAAACTAAAAACAGAACTACCATATGATCCAGCAATTCCACTCCTGGGTACATATCCAAAGTGGTTACCAGTGGGGAGAGGGAAGGGGGGAGGGGAAAGATAGGGCTAGAGGATTAGGAGGTACAAACTATTATATATAAAATAAGGTACAAGGGTATATTTTATAACACAGGCAATATAGCCAACTATAAATAATTATAATAAAGTATAACCTTTAAACATGGTGAGCTCAAAACTGGAAATTTATATAGTATTGTAAGTCAATTATACCTCAATAAAAAATAACAAACAAACAAAAATGCTCTGGGGAGCACTTAATAAACCAGCTAATGATAGGGAAAGACAAAACCATGATTAAGAACTGTTTGATTAGTTTGTACCTTGATAAATATTAATTGACTATAGAGATGCTCTAAGAGTAAAAAAGCTTGTACTCAAATGAACAATTTTTATAATTTAAATGAGATGATTTTCATCTGTAATTCTACCAAATATTCTTTCCTTAGTAGACCAGTGTTGAGATTAATTGATTGAAAACTCACGTATAGAATACTCCATGAGCGTTTGTCTTTTAACCAAATCTGAGGACAATACAATTTTCTTCTGATTAGTTCTGTGGGTAATTGATCAGTCAACACCAAAACAATTCTCTCATGTAAACCAATTGATCTTTTAGTATTTTAAAAGTCCATAAATTTTATAATTCAGCTCACATCTGCCCATTTGAATTCACCACAGAGGCAAGGCCTCTTGGTGATAATAGAATGAATTGATTTAGAAAAAAAAAATAAGATCCAAGAATTATATACTATTACTTCAAGTAACTCTAAGCACTTTAATTTTTTATGTTTTAAAATTTATTTATTTATTTGGCTGCATTGGGTCTTTGTTGCTGTGCGTGGGCTTGCTTTAGTTGTGGCGAGCGGGGGCTACTCTCCGTTGCAGTGTGCGGGCTTCTCGTTGAAGTGGCTTCTCTTGTTATGGAGCACGGGCTCTAGGCACGCGGGCTTCAGTAGTTGTGGCACACAGGCTTCAGTAGTTGTGGTGCGCAGGCTCAGTAGTCGTAGCTCACAGGCTCTAGAATGCAGGCTCAGTAGTTGTGGCACATGGGCTTAGTTGCTCTGCGGCATGTAGGATCTTCCTTGAGCAGGGCTTGAACCCATGTCCCCTGCATTGGCAAACGGATTGTTAACCACTGCGCCACCAGGGAAGTCCCCAAGTAACTCTAAGCACTTTAAACAAGAAGGTTAATCTTTAATGAGCCAATGTATTAAGGCCTCTATAGTCCTTACTGAATAACCATAATAGGATAACTAAAATTTTTTTCTTTCAAAAACAACCCAAGTTAGCTACCATTTGGAATGCAGATTAAATTAGCTTTATAAAAGCTTAAATTCCTTAAATCACATTCTAATATAGATACTAAAAATCAGCAGCCAGTAGAGAGAAAGCTGGATACACTAACCTTCATGGCTATTTTTGCATAATACTTTTTCCTTCACATTATTATCCAATAATTGGGATATGTAAATGTGATGTTTTAATTAACAGATATTTAAACTAGTAGACAGCATTATTAAATAATGTGCATGTTTCTTTCCCTGGAGTTTATTCATAAAGTGCAACACCACTAGATAGGTTGATGAAGTAAAATAAAAGGCACAGAAAACTCCTTTGGGTTTATAACGTTGTAGTAAATTTTGTGTGGGTTAGTTTTTGTTCAAAAAAACATAATTTCTGTATTTTTCCTCAACTGTTAATCCTGGATTCTGAGTTCAAATCCTGTCTCTGTTTCTTACTCTGTTACCTTGAGCAAGTTATTTTTACTTTACCTGCTTCCGTTTTCCTTCTGTATATTGGAGGTAGTAAAAGTATATTATAGGGCTTCCTTGGTGGCGCAGTGGTTGAGAGTCCACCTGCTGATGCAGGGGGTACGGGTTCGTGCCCCGGTCCAGGAAGATCCCATATGCCGTGGAGTGTCTGGGCCCATGAGCCATGGCCGCTGAGCCTGCGCGTCCGGAGCCTGTGCTCTGCGACAGGAGAGGCCACAACAGTGAGAGGCCTGCATACCGAAAAAAAAAAAAAAAAGTATATTATATGTTTGATATGGTTGATAAGATGATTGGACTACCTAATTCACAAATAGCATGTTAGAATAGTAACTGGTATGTAATGAATGTTCAATAAATTTTAGTTACGATTATTTTATATCAATCCATTATTTGAGTTGTTGATCAAGATCTTATGCAATCGCTAAAACTAAAATTTTCAGCCTCCTGTTGTGGTGACTTACATCATGTCAAAAAATATCCATGTCAATTTCACCACTACTCTCCCAGCTCTCCCCAAAATGGTTGCACTTAGCTTTCATTGTGCAGAAATCGCTTTCCAATGAGGAGGTGAAGGCTACTGGGCAAGTACATGAACATGGGATTTGCTGAGGAATTTATGTGAAATGATCAAAGAGCTCTTCTGTATTGTTTCCATTTGACACATCAACTCCTCTACTACTAATTCCTCACACATAGGATGCTGGTACTTCGTACTCACACATTGGTGCTTGTTGCTATACTGATATGGCAGACACTCTTGGTACCTGACCAGTTCCCATTCCTTCCCTCATTCCTTGCTCATAGAGCCCAATTCTGATCAGAGAATGGGAGGCCATGTGCTTCCGGGGAAGTTAAGGCCCACCCCAGATCGCAGGGGTGAATCTTAATTAGTCTTTCAATCATGGTATTTCTGTTCCTTTACCAGTGACTGATTTAGGAATACGTGTGTGACACAATCCAGCCAGTGATATGTGAGGGGAAATCTGCTAAGGGGACACTGGGAAGATTTTTCTCTCATTTAAAAAAGAGCACAAAGAAAGAATACCCTCTCCTCTAAGGACATTGTTATGCATGGATGGGAATCCTGCAAAAGCTGCAACCTTCGTAGGAGCCTGAGAAGAGCTAAGAGGGCAGCAGAAGGATGACATTGGTAACATTGCTGAGCCTCTGAATCAATCAGCCCACCCTGGAACTGACAGTCTTGGGCTTTGTTGTTACATGAGAGAACACACCTCCCTTATTCTTTAAGCCAATTCTTAGACTTTAATATGCATTCCAACCACCTGGAGGTCTTGTTAAGTACAGGTTCTGATTTTGTTGCCCAGAGAGCATGCTTTTTTAGGAAGCCCCTGAGTGACACTGATGATGCTGGCCCATAAACCTCAGTTGCAGTAACAAAGATTTAAGCCAATACACAGCTGGACATTCTGCTACTTTCTGAAAACTTAGGGTGACAGAAAGGTAGGGTGCTTTTGGTTGTGGAAGTAATTTGAAACTGAATATGAGAAAAGAGACAAAAAAGAAAGCAGACTTTGTTTCTGTGTCTGGATCTATGAACTCTGAGAAACCAGACTTGTTCTAGTGGCTAAATCAGCAGAATACTAATGAGAAAGAGAAGAAGCAGGCAGAGAGATGCACAAACAAGATACAGGGAGAAAATACTACCTGGGGGCTGAAATTTTCTGGTTTCCAGTTCCATTCCTTCCTGAAGCCCAGCTGCATTTCTACCCTTAGAGAAACCTTTTTGCTTAAAGTATGTCAAGTTGATTTGTGTAACTTGCCATCAAATAATCCTATTTGTTAACCAATAGGATTATGTGACTATGTTTTGGGTTCTTGAATTGGAAGCTTTCCTTGACAGCAGGTAGCATTTGCTTTTACATCCCCCACAGCATGGAGTATATGCTCTAGGACTTTACCTTCATATATATACATTTAGATATATTAATATTTGTATGTATATAAATATAATATATGTTTATACACATGATATATGTGTGCATATATAAATATAAAGTCCTAGAGTCTACATATAAATGTATTTATATACACATTATATATATTAATTATATATATTCATTTATCTGTTTATTCCCCAGCACCAAAAATAGTATTTACCTCCTAGAGAAATGGAAATAAAAATAAACAAATGGGACCTAATGAAACTTCAAAGCTTTTACAGCAAAGGAAAACATAAATAAGACAAAAAGACAGCCCTCAGAATAGGACAAAATATTTGCAAATGAAGCAACTGACAAAGAATTAATCTCCAAAATTTACAAGCAGTGCATACAGCTCAATATCAAAAAACTATCAACCCAATCCAAAAATGGGCAGAAGACCTAAATAGACATTTCTCCACAGAAGATATACAGATTG
>NW_020173971.1:783795-810738 GCF_003031525.2 Neophocaena asiaeorientalis asiaeorientalis | reverse complement strand
AAAAAAAAAAAAAAAAAAGAAATGAAACTGACTTATTTGTAGTGAGGTGGATGGACCTAGAGTCTGACATACAGAATGAAGTAAGTCAGAAAGAGAAAAACAAATACCATATGCTAACACATATATATGGAACCAAAAAAAAAAATGTCTGAAAAACCTAGGGGCAGGACAGGAATAAAGATGCAGACGTAGAGAATGGACTTGAGGACACGGGGAGGGGGAAGAGTAAGCTGGGACAAAGTGAGAGAGTGGCATGGACATATATACACTACCAAATGTAAAATAGATAGCTAGTGGGAAGCAGCCGCATGGCACAGGGAGATCAGCTCGGTGCTTTGTGACCACCTAGAGGGGTGGGATAGGGAGGATGGGAGGGAGACACAAGAGGAAGGAGAAATGGGGATATATGTATATGTATATCTGATTCACTTTGTTTTAAAGCAGTAACTAACACACCATTGTAAAGCAATTATACTCCAATAAAGATGTTAAAAAAAAGACAAAAAAATGGTATTTGATAGATAACAGATGGTCAAAAAATTCTGACTTAGTGAATTAAATGATGGACACACACACTAGAAACTTACAGGAAATATATATATACAGTCCAACCAATTCTTATTCCATGGAAGTCTCCCTCATATACTTTGCTTTCACCAAATCTGTTAATACTGAGCTCCCTGTGCATATGGCTATGGTAATGATGAAGTAAGATGTATGTTCCTGTTAAAGTTCTAAATTTTATCTAATGTTTGTTTATCAGAAGTGTTCACCAGCCAAATGAAGTGGTGCTACAGTATGTTACCTGTTTTTATACCTCTTTTATCCAGATATAATTCACATACTACACAATTCACCCAATTAAAATGTGCAATTGTTTTTACTATATTCACTGAGTTGTGCAACCATCACCACAGTCAATATTAGAATATTTTCATCACACCAAAAAGAAACCCCATACTCTTTAATAGTTGTCTATGGCTGGAGGCCTGGGGAGAAACGAGGACTGACTGCTTAACAGTGTTTTCTAAATTAATTAACTAACTTTACTTAATTCATTCATTAGTTCTATTAGTGTTTTGTGGAGTTTGGTAGCATGTTGTTTATTCTCCACGTTTGTATTTTTTCCAGTTTTCTTCTTGTAGTTAATTTAGATTTATACTATTGTGGTCAGAAAAGATGCTGGATATGATTTCAATCTTCCTAAATTTATTGAGGCTTGCTTTGTGACCCATCATGTGATCTGTCCTGGAGAATGTTCCATGTGCATTTGAAAAGAATGTGCATTCTGCTGTTTTTGGATGAAATGTTCTCTATAAATCTATTATTTTCATCTGGTCCAATATGTCATTTAAGGCCAGTGTTTCCATATTGATTTTCTTTCTTGATGATATATTTGTTTCAGTAAGTGGGGTATTAAGGTCCCCTAATACTATTGTATTACTGTCAATTTCTCCCTTTACATCTGTTAATATTTGCTTATATATTTAGGTGCTCCTATATTGGGCACATAAATATTTACAAGCGTTATATCCTTGCATTGAATTGATCCCTTTGTCATTATATAATGGCCTTCTTTGTCTCTTGTTACAGGCTTTGTTTTGAAGTTTATTTTGTCCTGTATAAGTACTGCTATCTCAGCTTTCTTTTCATTTCCATTTTCATGGAATATATCTTCTTTCATCCTTTCACTTTCAGTCTCTGTATGTTTTTAGATCTGAAGTGAGTCTCTTGTAGGCAGCATTTAGATAGTTCTTGTTTTTATCCGTTCAGCCACCCTTGACTTTTGATTGGAGAATTTAGTCCATTTACACTTAATTATTGATAGGTGTGTACTTATTGCTATTTTGTTAATTGTTTTCAAGTTGTTTTTGCAGTTATTCTCTGTTCCTTTCTTCTCTCTCTTCTTTTGTGATCTGATGATTTTCTTTAGTATTATGTTTGGACTCCTTTATTGTTATTTTTTATACACCTATTAAAGGTTTTGGTTTGTGATTACCATGAGGTTCATGTGTAACAACTTATGCATGTCTATTTCATTTGATGGTCACTTAAGTTCAAACTCATTCTAAAAACACATTTTTACTCCCTCACTAACTTTCATGTTTTTGATATCATATTTTACATATTTTTGGGTATGCCTTAACTAATTTTTGTAGTTTTTTAGTTTATTTTACTACTTTGTCTTTTAACCTCCATGATAGCTTTGTAAGTGGCTGATCAACTACCTTTATTATATGTTTGCTTTTATCAGTGAGATTTTTCCTTTAATGTGTTTTCTTATTTCTAGTTATGGCCTTTACTTTTTCTCTTAAAGAACTCCCTTTAACATTTCTCATAAGGCCAGGTTAGCAGTGATAAAGTCCTTTAGCTTTTGCTCATCTGGGAAACTCTTTATCTCTCCTCAAATGTGAGTGATAACCTTACTGGGTAGAGTAATATTGGATGTAATTTTTTTCCTTTCAGCACTTTGATATGTCATGCCACTCCTTTCTCGTCTATAAAGTTTCTGCTGAAAAATCAACTGATAATCTTATGAGGGTTCTGTTGTATGCAACTGGTTGTTTTCATCTTGCTGCCTTTAAGATTTGCTCTTTATCTTTAACTTTTGACATTTTAATTATAATGTGTCTTTGTATGGGTCTCTTTGAGCTCATCTTGTTTGGGACTCTGTGCTTCCTAGACTTGGATGTCTGTTTTCTTTGCCAGGTTAGAATAGTTTTCAGCCATTATTTCTTCAAATACATTTTCTGTCTTTTTCTCTCTCTCTCCTCCTTCTGGGACCCCTATAATGCAAATATTATTCTGCTTGATGTTGTCCAAAAGATCCCTTGTATTATCCTCATTTTGTTAAATTCTTTTTTTTTTTTTTTGTCTTCCAATTGGGTGATTTCTACTATCTTGTCTTCCAGATCACTGAGCTGTTCTTCTGCATCACCTAATCTTCTGTTGATTCCATCTAGTGTATTTTTCATTTCAATTCTTGTATTCTTCAGCTCTGATTGGTTCTTTTTATATTTTCTGTGTCTTTTTTGAAGTTCTCACTATGTTTATCCATTCCTCTCTTCATTTTGCCCAAATTATTTGTGCTTGTTTCTGTGTATTAGGTAGATCAGTTACAGATCCTGATTTTGAAGGAGTGGCCTTATGTAAAAGGTTTCCTGTGGGGCTCAGAAGAGTAATCTCTTCTGGTGACCAGAGCCAGGTGATCCATGGGTGTCCCCTGTGGGCTGCATGTACCTTCTTGTTGTTATAGTAACACAAGAGCTGCAGGTACATTGGTGGAGGAGGCTGGCCCCAGTGTGACTGGCTGTAGGGCCCAGCTGTGCACTGGTGGTCAGGTCTGAGATCCTGGGACAGGAACCACTTTGGGAGGGCAGTGCTGGTCCAGGCTGAAGCCACCTGTTGTATATGGTGGCTTGGGACCTGCCTTGGAGGGGCATCACCAAGGCAGCCACTTTTGGGGGTACCAGTTGAGGTGGGTCGTTTGCCTGGGGTGGGTCTGCAGGGGAACACTGAGGTGGGGCAAGCAGTGCTAGCAAGGTAGATGGCAAATGTTAGAAGTGGTGCCTGCCTGCATGAGGCCCCTAGGTAGAGGGAGAATAAAAATAAAAGGGTGGGGGCTTCCCTGGTGATGCAGTGGTTGAGAGTCCGCCTGCCGATGCAGGGGACACGGGTTCGTGCCCTGGTCTGGGAGGATCCCACATGCCGCGGAGCGGCTAGGCCCGAGAGCCATGGCCACTGGACCTGCGCGTCCGGAGCCTGTGCTCCGCAACGGGAGAGGCCACAACAGTGAGAGGCCCGTGTACCGCAAAAATAAATAAATAAATAAATAAAAGGGTGCCCACTAGTGTTTTGAGAAAGTTCCAACAGATCCCGGCCCCTAAGCACTTGCCCTAGAATTAGTCAGTGAATCTCTTTCACATACGGCCCAAGTGCTTTTCAAGTTGCTGTCTCTGCAATAGGAGTTTGAGCAAGTGAGTTTTGTGTGAGCCCTTTAAGAGCAAAGTCTTGGTTTCCTATAGCCCTCCAGCTTTCCCAGACATAAGCCCTGCTGGTTTTCAAAGCCAGAAGTTATGAGAGCTCACCTTCCTGGTGCAGGTCTTGCACCGTAGGGCTGGGCTGCCTGTTGTGGGGCTTGAACCCCTCATTCCTTAAGGAGGACCTCTGTGTTTGTGATATCCCCTTCTGCTTGTGGGGCACTGTACGGAGATATGGATCCTGACTAAACCACATCTCTGGCTCTCCTACCCATCTTGATGTAGTTTTTTCTTTATAATTGTAGCTGTAGGAAAGCTGTTCTGCTGGTCTTCAGGTCATTCTCAGAGTCGTTCTATGTGTTCTTGTAGTTTGGTGTGTCCATGGAGGAGGTAAACTCAGGGTCTTCATACTCTGCCATCCTGATCCCACCTTCACTTGAGCATTCTTTTGCAAAAGCTGTGGGAATTTGATACAACATAAGGAAAGATCAGATGTGGAAAGTGCTCATAATTTAGGGATAAACTGAAAAAAAATGTTAAAATAGACCTATGAATATAAACACAGGGATCCTTTCTTAAGTGCATTTGCTTTATTTAATTCAATCTTAATGGAGTGGTCAAGGAGAATACAGTGTATTAATTTTTTCCCACAGAGCTGGAGAGTTTAACATGAGGCATTTTTGGTGTGAAACTTATTTATAGGTTTGCTGGCTGCCTCTGTTGGTGGGCTTGATACCATCATCTAACTTTATCAAAAATTTTAGGGCTTCCCTGGTGGCGCAGTGGTTGGGAGTCCGCCTGCCGATGCGGGGGACGCATGTTTGTGCCCCAGTCTGGGAGGATCCCGCATGCTGCGGAGCGGCTGGGCCCGTGAGCCATGGCCGCTGCGCCTGCACGTCCAGAGCCTGTGCTCCGCAACGGGAGAGGCCGCAACAGTGAGAGGCCCGCGTACCGCAAAAAAAAAAATTTATTTATGACCTCTTTCCCATCCCCCAATTCACTCAGTGCATTTACTTTAATCCTTGCTGAGCTTGAACTCAGACATTAGCCTCTGAAGTACATGATGTGATCTTTTGGGTGGCATCTATGTGGTCACTCTTCTTTCCTACGCCTGGGCAGCCACAGTTCAGATTCAGTCTAAGAATTTTTCTCCAAGTGTGCTGGGGTTACCACCTCCAGTCTGTCAGTACTGGCACAAAACATGAAATTGCTTGCCCTTCCTGCCCTGGGGCCTCTCATATGTTTACTTTTCTGCTGATCCAGACTCAGAGTGAATAAAATGGGGGAAAATATGCCTTTGGCATATGGATTACTTTGAGCTGATTATTTTCAGAAGGATCAGCCACAGGAGATGCTCTGAACATACAGTAGAGGTTACCCTTTTGTAAGGAAATTTACAGTTATAAAAGACATCTCCATTTGTAAGCATGTCTCTATTTACCAGGAAGAGAATGATCACAAGAAACGCTCATCCGTGGAGAAGGCACTGACTTAAATCTGCATAACTAACCTTACTCTTGTTTACTGTGTTTTTCCTGGTCACCTCCCCATAACTGGTTTCCTTCACACCTTTTATTTCTTCAATTTAGCTAAAGAAGGTGGTTTTTTTTTTTTTTTAAGATGTTGGGGGTAGGAGTTTATTAATTAATTAATTTATTTTTGCTGTGTTGGGTCTTCGTTTCTGTGCGAGGGCTTTCTCTAGTTGTGGCAAGTGGGGGCCACTCTTCATCGCGGTGCGCGGGCCTCTCACTGTTGTGGCCTCTCCCGTTGCGGAGCACAGGCTCCAGACGCGCAGGCTCAGTAATTGTGTCTCACTTGCCTAGTTGCTCCGCGGCATGTGGGATCCTCCCAGACCAGGGCTTGAACCCGTGTCCCCTGCATTAGCAGGCAGATTCTCAACCACTGCGCCACCAGGGAAGCCCAGAAGATGGTATTTAAGTCTGAATTCTAAGCCACCTCTTTGAGAGTTTCCCCTGGTATACATGTTAATAACTTCTGTTTGTTTTTCTCTTGTTAATCTGTCTTTTGTTAGAGGAGCCCCAGCCCCTTAGAAGGGTAAAAGGAAAATTATATTTTTCCTCGCCTACGTAAGAATCCTCATCCTTCTCTACTTTCCCTTTCTCTTTCAGGGCTGCAGGATAGCCCACAATTCAGACTCCCTAACTTCTAATGTACTCGAGACTCTGCTTAGAAATTGTCTGATTTATTTCCTAGCATTCCCTAATTGCTAATCCATAACATTTCTCTCTATTCCATGACAATATCTGTGAGTCTTTTCCTTGTACTTTGTAAAAAAAAGTTCCTTCTATGTGTATAATATGATGTTCTATATTAATTTTTTGGTCTATCTTTTCTCATTTGTAAAGACTTTGAAGATAAGTAATTGGTCTTACTCATTGTCATTTGTGTCACAGTCCCTGAGAAATGCAGAGAACTCTCAGCACATAAGTGGCTCTATAACCCTGCACTAAGAGACTTGACCAAACTTTAACTTGGTTTCTAGCAGCGTAAGGTCAATGCCTCTGGGAAAACACAGCCCCCATTTTTTCTCTTTTTTTTGCGGTACGCGGGCCTCTCACTTGTGGCCTCTTCCGTTGCGGAGCACAGGCTCCGGACGCGCAGGCTCAGCGGCCATGGCTCACGGGCCCAGCCGCTCCACGGCATGTGGGATCTTCCTGGACCAGGGCACGAACCCGTGTCCCCTGCATCGGCAGGCGGACTCTCAACCACTGCGCCACCAGGGAAGCCCCAAGCCCCTTTTTGAGTTCCAATCTGGAAAGGCTCAGAGCTGCCAAAAGAATTTCCTGTTTGTTTTGCTTAATACATGCAAATGGGCCCCTTACCTCCCTTACTTACAGCATTTACTAAAAAGGGCTTACAATTGTGAATCCTTTCTTTGTCCCTTTGAAATGTATGTGTGTCTTCTCCAACTCAGGAATGTTTTTCTCAGGCACCTGAAAACCATCAGGAAGGAGAGAGTCTCTGTCTTCTGTCTCTGTAGGAGTAAAGCATCCTAACTTTGATAACTGTCTGCTAGTAAACACAGCTGGCCTCATCACAATTACACTGAGGTAGTCTCT
This sequence comes from Neophocaena asiaeorientalis asiaeorientalis, assembly GCF_003031525.2. Taxonomy (NCBI): domain Eukaryota; kingdom Metazoa; phylum Chordata; class Mammalia; order Artiodactyla; family Phocoenidae; genus Neophocaena; species Neophocaena asiaeorientalis. The sequence continues at coordinate 803,678 of NW_020173971.1, read as the reverse complement.
GTACTATTTCACTTCTTTGACTCTACCTGATCCCCCGACTCACTCTCCCTCCTTACTCCTTCATTCTCCCTTTAAAACTCCCAGTCATTTCTGCACATATTGGAATAGAGCTCAGTTCTTTCCTCTTCTGAGAGTAGTTACTGAATAAAATCTGTTTTCACCGCCTTAACTAATGTCCAGTTTTGTTTACCTTTGACACCTTAGCATAGGCTGTGTTTGATAAATGTTTGACAGCTTATTGTGGAATGTGAGGATGTGTTGGCAAGGCCAATTTGGAGTATCAGTGTGTAAGGGTCTGTGCATCATGCATGCATTCATTCACTTGTTCGTGTATTTGTTTATTAATCATGTCCCAGGTGCTGCAGTGTGCCACGTGTTTACAGAAGCTTCCCAACGGGCTTGAAGGCAAAAGACTCCTAGAGACAAATTGTCCCACCAAAGCGCTTTGTTCAATATTGTTGTGTATGGAGGGGTTGATGGAAATTGGGCAGGTTGACTGATTAAAGGATGTTTTATGGCATTAGAAAATTTAATATATTCTTTAAAGTTCAATGAAAGATTGTAAAAATCTCATTTTTAAAAATGATTTCAGGGACTTCCCTGGTGGCACAGTGGTTGAGAGTCCGCCTGCCGATGCAGGGGACATGGGTTCGTGCCCCGGTCCGGGAATATCCCACATGCCGCGGAGCGGCTGGTCCTGTGAGCCATGGCCGCTGAGCCTAAAAAAAAAAAAAAAAAAAATGATTTCATGAAATAGATACCAAGTGAGGAGAGATTTTTTTTTTTGGTTGGTTGGTTTAGTATCTGCTGTTTAATGTTGTGTTGAAAACAGACTGGAGAGAACCCCATTTTAACCTTGCAGAATGAGTTCCAGGTGTTTTCCTTATTTCCTTGCCCAAATATCAAGTTTCGAGAATTTCAGCCTTGTAATTATATGCCAGTACTACACAAGGTGCTGATTATCTGCATTTGATTCACTAATTATATTGTCTCTCCTCCTTCCTCACCCAAAGGTTACATTTACATAAAAGATATTCAAGGATAACACTTCATCATCAAAGCAGCTTGTGCCCTTGGCATTTAAATTACAAGCTGTAATAAAGAAGGACTAATCTGAGAGACATCTCAGTGATGCTGGATACAGGCTTTTGACACTGTCATGAAATCATCTTCATTATGTAGCTGTAAAATTCTAATGTCTCAATTACCACATATTGCAAACCTCCACTCATACACTTTCTTTCCACCCTGTCTTCTGTAATCCCCCTCCCTAAGGGCAAGAGTTGGAAGAATTACACCAAACTTTTGTGCAGTTCCCACACTGAGCTGGGAATCACCTGAGAGATTTACACACACATGTACACACACACACACACTCACAGAGAGATGAATTTTGTCATTCAAAGTAGGAGCCTAGAAATTTGTATCTTTAAAGCTTCCCAGGTTTTGTTTTTAATGCAAGCCAGGATTGGAAAACAATGGCCTATTTAACAGTGATGTAAGTTATGCAGCAACTGTACTAAATGAGGGGTTTTATAATCATACAACAAATAGTATTCCAGAATCCAAGGACTCCTGAAAAGATAAGGTAGCACTTTTTTTTTCAGTTGGATTTATGCTACAAATTGTTCTAAAGCACCAGGAGATAGAAATACAGTGTAAAAGAAAGACACCATTACCTAGTTAAAAGGGACAGCCAACCTTTTAACAAGATTTTATGTATGATCTTACATTTTTCTCAGGGGTACATCATTGCATAGTTTACCACTATAGGTAACTCGGGTCAGTCCTACTAGAGGCCATCTAAAGAGCCATGTAGATGCACCTCAGGAGTGTCCCATCAAAGGACCAGAAATTTGGAGTATTTATCCACTGGGAGGAGTTCCAGGCTGACTGAGGGACACCCCTGAAGGCACTAAATCTCAGTCCTTGGGGGATGACTTACCCTGAACCAGGCAAGCTACAGTAGTGCCTGAGGAAGTCTCCACAGAGAAACAGAGGTGTGGGCAGAGGGAATATGGAGCATAGCATCCAACATCTGTGAGAGTATTGAAAGCCTAACTTTTTAAATTGATGTATAGCTGATGTACACTATTATGTTAGAGTCAGGTGGACAACATAGTGATTCAACATTTAAATGCATTAAGGATGGTCACCATGATAAGTCTAGTAACTATCTGTCACCATACAAAATCACTAGAGTATTATTGACAATATTCCTTATGCTTTATATTTAATCTCTGTAACATATTTATTTTATACCTTGAAGTTTGTACCTCTTAATCTCCACCTATTCACTCAACCCCCCCAAACCCCTCCCATCTGGCAACCAGTTTGATCTCTGTCCGTAAGTCTGTATCTGTTCTGTTTTGTTTGTTTAGATTTTTAGATTCCACATATAAGTGAAATCATATGGTATTCATCTTTCTCTGTATGACATATTTCTTTTTTTAATGATTAGCCATTTATATGGCATTACATTTATTACATATTTTAAATCTATAATCAACAGAATTAACAAACTCACTTTGTGACCAAGCTTTTAGAAAATGATTTTGTCCTATGCCTGACTGGTATTACTTAGCATTTATGTACTGTTATAACTTAACAGGATCATATTACGGCTTGAAACCATTAATGTGCAAATATATAAAGTTAAGTAGCCTCCTCACAAGTCACGTATACTAAATAAATCAGTACTAGAGTTAGGATTAAAATTCAGAATTCTTAGTCTGCTAGTTCTACCCAAATCCTATATTTTTCATGTTGGTTCTTTTTTGTATTACTGAAATCATTTGTGAAATCATAAGCACTGATTTGTCATTATATAAAAGTATTAAGTAAGGGATTATCTTAGAAGAGTTTATTAGGGAGAATAGTATGGACTCTTCAAAATACAGCAAATGATTATATGGGAAATGCCATATTTTCATTTCATTTCAGGAAGGATGAAGGGAAATAAGGAGAAAATTGGGAAGAAATGAAATTAGAAGTTACAAGTTCCTAGGCACATAGAACTGAAGGGGGTCTTAAATAACCTCTACAGGATTTAATACTTAGAATATCTAGATTAATTCCAAAGCTGTTTCCAAATGGACAGAATTTAGTACAAGGCAAAGTAGTCGTATTCTCTTTCCTCTCTTGAAGTAGTTTAGTTCCTTAGGTACTTAAAGATACCTTATCTAAAATATAGTTCCTTGGCACAGAGAGCCCAAGGACAGTCCTCTAAGCAAGATACTAATACACTTCATTCTAATAGTTCAAGACTTTTTTTTCTTATTTATTTATTTTTGGCTGCATTGGGTTTTCGTTACTGCGCAGGGGGTTTCTCTAGTTGTGGCGAGCAGGGGCTACTCTTTGTTGCGGCGCAAGGGCTTCTCATTGCGGTGGTTTCTCTTGTTGCGGAGCACAGGGTCTAGGTGCGTGGGTCTCAGTAGTTCAGTCGTTGTGGCACATGGGCTCAGTAATTGTGGCTCACGGGCTCTAGAGTGCAGGCTCAGTAGTTGTGGCGCACGGGCTTAGTTGCTCTGCGGCATGTGGGATCTTCCCAGACCACGGCTCAAACCCACGTCCCCTGCATTGGCAGGCGGGTTCTTAACCACTGTGCCACCAGGAAAGCCCCTGGTTTTTTTTAGGGGCCTTCATCTGTTGGAGTTGAAGACAAAGGGTTTTAGTGGTCTTCCTTTTAGTTGAATCGTCTAGCGTGTGGGAGAGCTGGCTTGCTAAATTTGCTAAATCTGGAGTGGACATAATTTCCCATTTTATCCTGGTTCTTTTAATTACAAGAGAAAGATCCCAATTAAGCACAATGAACATAGAGTTAAAAGCTACCTGAGCGGATTCAACATCCAAAGGAAGACCAGAGTCTTCTTTAAACATGATATGGAGCTGAAATCATTGTTTACACACTCACTGGGCTCCTGGGTACAAGCCTGGATCTTATTCCCATTGACTGCCTTTGGGAAAGCCCTAGGAATTGCCAAATGGACTTGGCAGGAAATTTCCTGCACTTGATCATGGAATAAGGCAGTAAGGGTTTTTCTTTGTCCCCAAGCTGTAGTTCTAAAGACTTCTCAGGATCATCCCAACTGTCAGTTTTCATCCAGTGTTGGGCCTGACCTTCACCAGCAAGCATATGTACTGGCTGATAAAAGTCAGAGAAGCCAGGTTGACAAGTTTGAATGACTATATTAAATTCCTCAGCAAATCTGTGGAGACCCTCAGTTACTTTGGGAAAATCTTTGACTACTGCTTGTAGTTCAGCTTTAGTTCAGGGAACATAAGATATTAGGGGTTCAGCATTTGGATTTTCAGAGGGTCTGATTTTGAAGGGGCAGGTTTTAATACGTTTAAGGGAGGAGAAAGAGGGGAGAGGTTCAGAGAGAAAGGGAAGTTCGGTGAGGCTATTAGAATGAGGAAGTGGAGGGTATAGAGGAGATGGGTATCGTGCAGAAGAGGAAGAGAAAGGTGGCGCCAGAGACACAGAGAACAGGGGAAGGGGAAAAGAGACCTCAGAAGCATTTCTGTCTTCCTTTAATCGTCTGTTCACCTTGAATAATTTAGGAATGGTATTTTGTAAATAGGCAATTTTAGAATCTTGGGTATGTTTGGAAGCTTCCAGGTACCAATTAAATAGGCATCCCATTCAGTATGTTTAATTTCAGAGCAGCAGTCTTCTTATTTGGTTCTGAGAAAAACAGGTTTGGGGCTCTTGAAATTTCCCCATAATGGCCATTAGTGTTCTAAATTATCTTTGGTTAAGTTGACCCATTTAGTTAAGAATGTGTATGAGGAGGGACCATAGTTCTTTAACATAAAACCAGCAAAGGTCCCAGAAGGAGGGCCCTCCTGAGAGAATTTAGAGGATTGGGATCCCCTACTTCAAAAGCAGGGATTAAAGAAAACAAAAGAAAAGCAAACAAAACAAAAAACCAAATGAGTACTCACCAAAAGGGTGACGCCTTCAAGGAAACAGATCCTGAGTAAAGTCTGAGGGCTCGACCAAAATGAGGGAGTTTGAGTTCAAGAGGAGAATAACCAAACTGAAAGGAAGAATTCGACTCATGGGAGCAGAGTGCACAAGGGGTTCAAGTGGGTACCATACACAATTCTGTGGGTCATGAGTTCCTCAGGGGTTTGTCTGCTTCGAGTCGCACTTCTGACACTACAAAATGGCGACACTTTAAAAGAAAAGGCTAAACAATTCAGCCAGAAAAATCGAGTCTATTTGGGAATATCAGAGGAATTGCAATTCAGGACAAGCAAACAGTGACAAGCCATAGGCAAGTCTGGAGAACAAAGGAGGAGAGCATTCTTTTACAGAGGAAAGGGGGAAGTTGGGAGGTAGTTTTGAACAAAAGTTCCTTGGAAGAAATGAGAATCCAAATCCAGCTTCTCATTGGCTGCAGGCAGGAGAGCTTGCTGTTGCTGGATGGAGAGGAAATCTTCCTTCCTGCTGGAATGAGTGGTACATGAATGATGGCCCTTCCAACATGGCTTCTCGACTCCAATTTTGAGTTAGGTTTCCTTAACACATTTTCAGTTAGGAGGGAAAGACCACATAGAATGAATGGGAGCCATTCTCAGAGAAAGAATGATCCCTGAAAACTTCAAGAGGGCAATGATGCTAAGGCCGGACATGTCCAATTTTTACATTTAGAAAAGGCAGCCAAACTCAAGCTTAGGGGCAGAGTCCTCCAGACTGTCAAGTCTGTCCAAGATTTCTGACACCAAATGCAAGTTCACGGTTTTCCCGAAACTGCCATTAGATTCAAGAATTCACTCTAAAGTCTCACAGAACTCACGGAAAGTTGCTATACCAATGATCACATGTTTTATAGGAAAAGGACACACATTAGAACAAGCCAAAGGAAGACACTCATAGGACAGGGTCTATGAAGATTACAAATGTGAAGATTCCACTGTCCTCAGATGTTATTCTCTCAGCATTGATGTGTGACAATGCATATGTAGGGAGTATTGCCAGTCCCAGAAGCTCATCCAGTCTTTGCTGTCCAGAGATTTTATTGAGGCCTCATTACCTAGGCATGATTGATTGGTTGATTGCCCACATGTTGGTACTCAATCCCCAGTTCCCTTCCTCGGAGGTCAGGCTAATATCACTGCCCCAAGGCCCCAACCCTCTAATAACATGGTTAGTCTTTTGGGGATGACCAGTCCCACCCTAAAATTATTAGGTGTGGTCCACCCCACCCTGAGTCATCTCATTAGCATAAACTATCAGGTGTTGTCCAAGGGGCCCACCATGAATTAAAAAAAGACACTCTTATTAGGAAATTCCAAGTGTTTAGAAGTTACTTCCCGGGAGCCAAAGATAAAGGCTAGTTCTCTCTTTGTATAAGGCTAAATCCTCTACTACACAGTGGCAAATATGGTAGCTATTCTGTTTTATTATTCTTAACGAGCAAAGCACTATAAGGTGGGCTCTAATTTTAAAGTAAATCTACTTGTTTTCTGCTTGGTGGTGACCATAAAAAGAAGTGACAGAGGTCTGGTACAGCAGAGAGACTTGGCACTATATTCATAATGGTTTGTCCAAGATGGCTGAAGACGATGGTAGTACTTGAAATGCTAAAATGTATACGAGGCAATAGATGGGTCTCTTGACTATGACTTTTTTCTGAGTCCTTCAGATTAAGTAAAGTTGGGCTTCCAGATCTCTCCCACTTCCCTTTTCTATATTCTCCTCCCATGTGGTATCCTAGGACCTCACAGCTGCTTTCCCAAGGCAGTGGCCTAAACCCCAGGACTGTGGCTCTTTATTTCCCACAACTTGCTTCACTCATATACTCCCACACCCATAATCAAAATTGGTTAGTTGTCAGGAAAGATTGTAATCAGATAAACTAATGCCTAATTCAAATTTAATCATATATGTCCTTTGAAAATCCACTTCTGGTCTCTTTACAGGGAAAGAGAGTCAACATAGTAATTCACAGTAAGTTATGGTCAGGGACTAGGTTGTGAAAGTTGTTGAAAGCAGGAAGGTTAATCTGTTATCTTAAGTAATTTGATTCAAATTAACAACACTGGTTCAAAGAACAGAAAATCAAGCAGCATATCTGTTTGAGAATAAATTATCTCTAATTGGAAAGAGACTACAGTAGGGTTTTTTTCCAAAACTCAAGTCACATAAGTTCCTGCCTACCTCTTTCTAGTGCTGTAGCAAACTGATTATTTTAGCTAAAACATAGAGCATAGATCAGAGAGCAGAAACCATTTGAATCAGCAATTCCCTAAGGCAAGATCAGTGTAATGAGTCTGAGAAAAAACTTTTTCAAATTCTGCCCTTTTCTCTTGGCTCTTCTGAATTTGAACACACTTCCTATTTGTGTACTGCCAAGAAAGACATGTTCCCAATGAGACTTAATTGTGTAAATGAGTCGTGTGTGAAAGCAGAGAAAGAACCACTAATATAGATGGATTTGAGCAACACAGGAGCCCTGAACATTTAATCCAGTGTAGAAAGAATGAAGAAGTTGCAAAACTGGAGAAACAGAGATCAGCCCTACTGTGGACCGTGAAATGCAAACCTTGGGATGACTCCCAGGGTTTAGTTTGCAAAAGGCTTTCCCCAGACTTAATCTCCAAGTCTATGAGATACATGGTTTGAACAGGTGAATCTGGGAAATATTTATGAATTCAATTCAGAGGATAATCTGTCTAGTGACTTGAGAGGACATCCCTACACAGGTGGATACAAATTCAAACTTTGGGAACACTCTGGACTTGGATGAATTCTCTGGGGGTGACCTCTGTTACCAACAACAGTAGCATGTTACCAGACAAGAGTCTAAGAAAACTCTTTATTTGGATAATATTGACTTTCAATATGGTTTAAACCTGTTATTCCTATAGCTGGCTTAGAGAAATCATTGTTTCTCACTTAGATAAAACTGATTTTTAAAATAAATTTATTTATTTACTTTTGGCTGCATTGGGTCTTTGCTGCGTGCGGGCTTTGTCTAGTTGCAGCGAGTCGGGCTACTCTTCATTGCGTGGGCTTCTCATTGCGGTGGTTTCTCTTGTTGCAGAGCATGGGATCTAGGCGCACAGGCTCAGTAGTTGTGGCGCATATGCTTAGTTGCTCTAGCATGTGAGATCTTCCCGGACCAGGGCTCGAACCCATGTCCCCTGAATTGGCAGGCGGATTCTTAACCACTGCGCCACCGGGGAAGCCCAAAACTGATTTTTATAACTCAGTTTAATTTGGGAATTGAAGCTTCTTGATTAAAGTTGACATGTTTGTGAATCCAAATTATTGCATATTTCTGCTGAACATGCTAGTCGTATGCTTAGAAAGTATTGCTTTGGATGGTTATGCTAATTGCTGTAATTTTCTTTTGTCTTTTTGAGTCAATTTTTCTTTGTGAAAACAAACTGTTACAAATCACATTCTGCATTACTGTTAGTTGTAAATTACAGTATCTTGATCTAAAATGTTTCAGTTGTAACAGATTGGAGAAAATTACAAAAATTTACTATCCATATGAAAATGGCTTAATGTTCACTCTTTTATAAACATTGAACTTAAAACAAGTAGCAATAATAAATAAATGTTGCTTCTGCTTATAAACACAATCAATTCTGCTCATCTATACTTTTTTGTTCTTAAGGGAACACAATGTTCCTTTTGTGACAGTTGGATAGATTTAGATATTATTACCCTAGCCTTGTTTTAAATTAAACACGCTTGATAAATATTGATAGAGTGCCTACAATTTCTAGGTACTGAAGAAGACACAAAGAAAAAAGACGTGATTTTTGTCCTTAAATATTTAGGTTCACAAAGCGATATAAAGCTTCAGGTTTAGGGGTCATTTTCTAGATAGTTCCATGTATGTTCTTATTTGCATAATCCAGTAACTTTTTAAGATAGAGAAACTACTTTAGGTAGATATAAGGTATATTATAAGATAGATACAAAACCAACTGTATATGGTTCCCAAAGATACACATGGGTGGAGACTTGTTAGAGTCACACAGGCAATAAGTGAAAGGACCTAGGTTTGAAACATGATTCTTTCAGCGCTCTTTCCATATTCAAGACAGAATATAGCAAATGCTACAGTGCAAAGAAAGTGCTATGGGAGTTCGAAGGAGGCCATATAATAATAATTCCAAAAATATTTCCAAAGAGTAACACATGAGTCTCAATTTCTTCTTAGTAGAATCTCTGCTGAGTACTTTTGATCCCTTGATTTTAGTTATTTCCCTGGGAAGATATAACTTTCGTAGGTTTGCCTTCACTTCTTTGGCTTGGATTTCTATCATGTTCTCTCATTATTTTCACCTTTTTCTTCTTCATTCTTGGGGAGCTGTTTTGGTTAGACTGCCGCATCACTCACTTTTCTGCCATATTAATTTTGCTCTTTACTGCCTCTAGCGTAGATGGTTCACTTTTTGTGGCTCATCGTTCCTATTTAAAGGCTGTATTTTCTTGTTTCCTTGAGAAAACCAGGCAGAAGGTTTCTAAAATTTTCTTCCTTATCCTACATAAAATATTTTTTAAGAGAACATTTGCTTCTGAGTTTTTAGATTTAAAAAACTTTAAAATTAAAGCCTCAACTGTTGTGTGAGTTATCTAATCTCACAAAATTTCTTCATGTGAAAAACAAGGTTAATAATAGTACTCCCCCCACAAGATTGGTACTAAAAGTAAATGAGTTGATACATGTAAAGTACTGGTAGAGGTCTGGGTCCATTCAGGAGATAGAGACCACACAGTACGCTAAACTGGGGAAGTTGATATAAAAAAGGATTAACTATGATCAAAGAGTAACTGTATGATATAAGGAAACTGTATATGGTTCCCTAGGGCTGAAGGAGGCAGGAAAGACAAACGTGGAAAGGGCTCAGACCTCTACTGGAGAAGATGTGATTCAGCCCACTGAGTAGCAGACTGGAGCTGATGGGCAAGCAACAGGCACCCTTGGGAATGCAGTCTGGCAGTCAGCAGCCAGTGAGGTGGGCATGCAATGGGAATGTGGGCATTTGCAGGGACAGGAGCCTTTCAGAGCACATGGGCTGTGTTGAGAGAGCTGTGGAAAGGCTTTGCCTAGCCTAGGCTGCAATGTTGCAGATGGACCTGTGGTTGAGGCAGGCTTTGCTGAATGAACTCACACCTATACCATTGACTCCCGTTTCTGCAGCAAGGGGCAGGAGAGCCTCTTCTTCCATCAATGATTCTCCAGTGCTGTCTACTGAGAAAACTGAACATTGTGTTCAATTTAAAGTAGACATACTCAAAGGGATTCTTGTTTATCACAGAACATATACTGAAAAGGTGATTCAGCGCTAGAGATGATATACTGATAACTGACACAGAACTCAAAACCGTGCCTGGCTCAGTAAACATGCCATTGCTGGAGATAGCGTATGCTATTATTATTGTGTTCTTTTCTTTGTTTAGTAATCTTTGAATAAGGAAACAGCTATCAAGCCTGTTGTGGGCCAAGAGACCAGTTGTGTTGAATGTCTTTAGCTCTTCTCGGCTTTAATTTGAGAACTGAGGGATACTCTCGTATGTAGAATCAGTGTTAAGGTTAATATAGACAACCCTTAGCCCAACTTTTGTCTTCATAGGCGTTTATATAATTGGACCTTCCCTACCCTTATAGCCGATTTCCCTGATTATCAGAAGCCAGAACAATACGTAGGATTTTGGGGGGTACAAAATCAAAGACACCATTTCCTAACATGCCTTGCTGCCTGGCCCTGCCCACGGTGCTTCCAGGATGTAATACATCACTGTATATCCTTTTCTATGCTTGACACTGCTGCTTCTGTGGTATCATAGAAGTTACAGTCTCTGAATGGGAATGTGGCGACAGGGCAAGAGGTCATCAGTTTACCTGAAGCAGAAAAGGGATTCTGGTGCAGTAAATGCATAACTGTATGGTTTTCTAGTCAGTGCAATGCTGGAGAACAAGCCTTTTCCTACTTTCTTTGTGGAATTATATTTGCTCTTCTGTTTTGAAAGGTGGGATATATAGAGTCCAGGAGTGTATTTCTCAGCCAGTTGCCATACATTCCACTATCAGTAATATATCCCAATATATTTCATTCCCAGAGCTGCAGTTAGTTTTTGTGGTTTTATGTATCCTTTCAAATATTTTACAGGGAAGTTGAGAAAAGGAATATTAGGGGCAAGTAACATGCCATTTTACTAAATTGTGAATCTACAATTTGGCATCTTTCTATCACTTCTTCAAAGGATAAGTAATAATGATAATTGTAGATACCATTTAATAAGTGCTTGCCATATGGCAGTTGCCATGCACTTCTCATTCATTTTTAATACAATACTATGAGATGCAGTATTATCTTCATTTCATAGGCAAGGAACTAAAGTTTGCACATTTTATTAAATTACCCCGTCATGCAATTAGTTGCCAGAATTCAAATACAAGTTAATATAACTGTGAAGTACATATTCTGTTATACTGCTATATTATTTTGCATTTTAATTCCATAAATTTTTGTTTTATTTTTCTTGGGAATAGTGTATAAGCTTTGTGGTAGGCAATAATCAACCCTGAAAAGATACATGTCATAATCCCTGGAACCTGTGAATGTTATATGGTGAAAAGGGCTTTGCAGATGTGATTGAGTTAAGGATCCTGAGATGGGAGATTATCGTGGATTATCTGGGTGGGTGCTATATGTAAATCACGTCTAACCTTATAAGAGGGAACAGAGGAAGATTTGACACACAGAAGAGGAGAAGGTTACGTGATCATAATGGCAGAGACTGGAATGGTATGGCCACAAGCTAAGGAATGCTGGCAGCCACCTGACACTGGAAGAAGCAAGGCATAGATTCTTCCCTAGAGCTTCTGCCAAGAACATGGCCCAAAAGGCACATTGATTTTGGCCTAGTGAAACTCTTTTCAGACTTCTGGTCTCCTGCACTGTAGAAATAACTTTTTCTTGTTTTAAGCCACCAAGTTTGTGGAAATCTGTTACAGTAGCCACAGGTAACTAATACAGGCATCTAGAATCAATTCTACACTGTTGGTAGAATCCATCTACTCCACAACAAAGTGACTCAGCTATACATACACACACATATTCTTTCATGTGTTTGTTGGCAATCTGTATATCTCCTTCGGAGAAATGTCTGTTTAGGTCTTCTGCCCAGTTTTGGATTGGGTTGTTCGTTTTTTTGATATTGAGCTGCATGAGCTGCTTGTAAATTTTGGAGATTAATCCTCTGTCAGTTGCAAATATTTCATTCTCTTCATTTGCAAATATTTTCTCCCATTCTGAGGGCTGTCTTTTCATCTTGTTTATGGTTTCCTTTGCTGTGCAAAAGCTTTTAAGTTTCATTAGGTCTCATTTGTTTATTTTTGTTTTTATTTCCATTTCTCTAGGAGGTGGGTCAAAAAGGATCTTGCTGTGATATATGTCATAGAGTGTTCTGCCTATGTTTGCCTCTAAGAGTTTGATAGTGTCTGGCCTTAGGTCAGACTTTAGGTCTTTAATCCATTTTGAGTTTATTTTTGTGTATGGTGTTAGGGAGTGTTTTAATTTCATTCTTTTACATGTAGCTGTCCAGTTTTCCCAGCACCACTTATTGAAGAGGCTGTCTTTTCTCCATTGTATATTCTTGCCTCCTTTATCAAAGATAAGGTGACCCTATATGTATGGGTTTATCTATGGGCTTTCTATGCTGTTCCATTGTTCTATATTTCTGTTTTTTGTGCCAGTACCATACTGTCTTGATTACTGTAGCTTTGTAGTATAGTCTGAAGTCTGGGAGCCTGATTCCTCCAGCTCCGTTTTTCGTTCTCAAGATTGCTTTGGCTATTCGGGGTCTTTTGTGTTTCCATATAAATTGTGAAATTTTTTGTTCTAGTTTTATGAAAAATGTCAGTGGTAGTTTGATAGGGATTGCATTGAATCTGTAGATTGCTTTGGGTAGTATAGTCATTTTCACAGTGTTGATTCTTCCAATCCAAAAACATGGTATATCTCTCCCATCTATTTGTATCATCTTTAATTTCTTTCATCAGTGTCTTATAATTTTCTGCATACAGGTCTTTTGTCTCCTTAGGTAGGTTTATTCCTAGGTATTTTATGCTTTTTGTTTCAATAGTACCACGTAGTCTTGATTACTGTCACTATATACTCAATCTTCCAGTCAGATAGAGTAATTCCACCCACTTTATTCTTCTTTTCCAGATTATTCTATTTACCCTAATTCATTTTCCTTTCCATATAAATTTTAGAATAAATGTCCATACCTACAAAAAAAAATCCTACTGATATTTTGACAGGAATTGCATTAAACCTATATATCAATTTGGGGAGAATGGACATCTTTATCATGTTGTCTTCCAATCCATGATCACAGTATACCTTGCTTGGCTAATATTTTGTTATATCTATACCTTCTTAATACTTTTTTTTCCCTTCAGGAATCATTTCTACACGGGTCTATCCAAGATCTTGGAAGCAACCGCTCTAGTTACAGATATGCAGAAGGAGCTCTTGATTCTTGGCCCTCAAATAGAACAAAAAGCAAAGGTGTGTTTGATTTGGGTTCTCTTTTAAAGATTTTATGGTTTAATATGGAACAGTGTTTGAAAGCAAAGGCTGATACTTGATGGACATGAGTTAGAACTCCAACTTTATTACCATGCAGCTGTGCAACCTCTCTTAGTCTCAATTTTCTTATCTGTAAAATGAGGGAAACAATAACAACAATAGCAAAGTAGTAACATCATTATATTTTAGTAATTAAATGTGATAATAGGTATATAGCTAATTGTAAAACTCACATAAAAAATCTGAAGTTATTAGTTAAATCCATCTGAAACACTCTGTGGTAACTTGCATTTTGCCAAGTATTTTAAAAATCATTACTCATCGTCATTCTTTATCTGTATTGTATGAAATGATATTTATTGTAGTCATTATTAGCCTGATAAACAAATATATTTCAAGCTGATTTTGACAAACTCTCTAATAATGAGGTGAGCTATTTGAATTTCTCTTTAAGAATGATATCGTGTCTCAAAATTTATTCTAAGGAGAATTGTTTGGTTCATTAGGGAAAAGAAGCCTTAATGGAAAAACTACAGAAAGATTCACAAGTGGTTGAAAAAGTTCAGATGCTTGCTAAACAAGAGGAAGAAATCATGGCGAAAGAAGTAAGAATTGTGGCAGGGTGTGCTCAGGTAGAAGTAAATTATAATCAATAAAAATCATTTAGAGATTTTGCAGAATTGTTTCCTACCCCCAAAATGTAAAGGCCAGGCTGACTGCTCTTAAATATATAGTGTCCCAAGTCTGCATACTTTTCATTTTTATCCCAGAAAATATTTATTGAGTACCTACGACATGCAAGACACTATTAAATGAAAACAGGAAGTACAAAGACACAGGGTCCCTGTCCTTGAGAAATCTTAGGAAGACAGATAAGCTGGTTCTTCCGGTTACAATGAACAAAAACCCATGCAAGCCATATCAGAAATACATGTGGCCTCCAAGAGGATCATCTGCAGGAAGCCCAGCAGCTCTAGGGACTGTCTGTTTGGTTTGTGTCACTTCTCTCATTGCCTGAATAATCCTCTCTTTTTAAACTGGCTAATTCCCCTCCATATCCTCCAGTCAGAATCCCAGCAGGAACCAAGTCTGGGGTAGCAAATTACCAGTTGTTCAACCCTGGTCTAACCAGTAGCCACCCCTACTCAGAAGGCAGAGAGTTTCATGCCTTCCATGTGCAAAGGTTTTTAATGAAACAACTCCATCAATTAAAAGATACATATAGGGCTTCCCTGGTGGCGCAGTGGTTGCGAGTCCGCCTGCCGGTGCAGGGGACGCAGGTTCATGCCCCGGTCCGGGAGGATCCCGCGTGCCGCGGAGCGGCTGGGCCCGTGAGCCATGGCCGCTGGGCCTGCGCGTCCGGACCCTGTGCTCCGCGACAGGAGAGGCCACAGCGGTGAGAGGCCCGCGTACCGCAAAAAAACAAAAAAAACCCATCATGTTGATCAAAAGAGGACAGACAATACAGGCTACATATGGTATGTTTCCATTTGAATCAAACTCTAGTTTATCAAAAAAAAAAAAAAAAAAAAAAAAAAAAAGATACATATATAAGTTAAAACCTCAATATGAGTGTATTTATTTATGTGAAACACATGAGCTACTATCATTAATATCTCAAAGCACAATAAATACTCGGGGCAAGTTTTATTATAAATAATAGTGAATGTGAATGTGTATTTCTAATAGTCTTTTTGATAATTTCAAAATGTTTTGCCTGACTTCTTGTCAGATCTGATTAGGCTGAAGAAGAGTTCCTACCAGGGATAAGAGAAGTATCAGCCTGCCTTTCTGTCATTGTTCACTTGTACTTGCAGTGTTAGCGTTATCTTCGATCCAAGGTTTCTTTGAGAAACCTTTTTAAGCTACCTGTCCATATTTTAAGGGCTAATTTACTTCAAGCTGGATGACTTAATAGGTAAACCCCCCTCCTTGGACACAAATACCGTAAACTGCAGGCTTCCTGCTGAGCGTTTAGGAAACGGGGAGGCCACTACAGCCAACCCTTCCAACGTGTGGAACTTCACCTCTTCCCTCAAGATGCCACGTAAGTCTCACTGTGAGCAACCCATAACCTCAGTTAGGCCAACCATATGAAGGTGCCACTATTAACCAGTATATTTATACGAGTACAGCTTAACTTCAGTCTTTAATTTTTTAGGCCAAAAGAAAATGGATATGGAGGAATTAATGTGTTTTGGGGGGATTTTTTGTTTTTGTTTTTGCCAGACCCCAAAAAAACCCATCCTACTTCAGAGGTATACTCAGGTTTTATAGAACCTGAAGCTTATACAATTTTGAGGCCATTTTTTTAAAGAATACAAAATTACTAGTTTATAATTATACATGAAAGTGAATATTTATTTAGAAGAAGTAAAGAAATCAAAGAAAATACAAATTTTTTAGAAGTTGACAATTATTACAAACATCACAAAATTTAGAAAAATAACATAATAATGTTTGGTAATTAACTGTCTTACACATCCCCAAATACTTTTTTCCTACATTTTTTTCACTGCATATCCTGTGATTGCTTCTTCATGATTTTGTAATATCATTTCCTATAGAATCTTTAGCATAGTTGATAAAATGTGTTTTTCATTTTTGAACGTTTGGAAAAGTTTCTTTCAACTTCATCATTGATCATGCCATGAACATTTTTAAGTATTGCTATCAAATTTGGTATAAGTAGCAATGACATTTCAAGATTCCTTGTGCAGTGATTAATCTTAAATACTGTTTGAATTGAGAACATTCATTGACCAATTTTCCATCAGTGTCTTTATTATAGAGGTGTTTTCTGATATCTATAGTTTTATTAGTATCAATATTTCTTGCAAACTCAGCCACAACCTTGAATTTTTCCAGCGATCATATGAAACATTCTTCTTCATTAATTGGATTATTAAACAGACCAAGGGCCAGATCATTACTTCTATCCTAAATCTATTTTTAACTCTTAATAAACTGTTGCTTCGGTATGATCCGACATTTTTCATTACATTTTGCTCCTCAGTATCAAAAAATCTCTGTTGATTTTAACAATCACTTTTATTTAACATTCCCCCGGTTTTTATCGTAATTATTTATTTGTAAATAAGAATTAAAAATTATAAAATAAGGCACTTTTGACATACAATCTGTACAAGGAATCTGTAATTTCTCACTTATTTCATGGAGACATTCTGAAACATCTTTCCAAAGGCAATAATTATTACCTAAAAACCCAGGAATTCTGATGAATTCTTGTTGCACAACTCCCGTCAAAAAAGAGAGAAACTGCGTAAAGCTTAGAATAGTATACACTGCGTTATCAAGTATATTCATGAAAGAGTGGAATTCCATTTTGAGTAGGTGTCGATGAGGATCTAACCGTCTACTTACCATTTTACTCATCTAATAAGTGGAAGGATTTTCCACAGACCAGATTCTGGTGCTGAGAACTCGTAAGTACAGGTTATATTACAGTCTGACCTCTGGCCCCCGACCTTAATGTCACGTCACCACGAAAGTCGGAACAGTAGACAACAGAAGTATTTCCAGAGGTCATTCCTATTTGAGGTAGTATGCAATAACTTAATTATACAGAGAAGTGACTGTAAGCTATATAAATATAATTCCCAACTCATCTTGTTATCCAGATCCCAGTAATGTCCACAGCCATTCCAGCACCACCTGTCATGATAGAATACCTGACAAAGTGTGAGTCAGAGTGTAAAGAGAAATTGGTCTTATCCGATTGCAGTTAAAATGCCTTACTTCTGCAAGTCTTACAGGAATGTATGACCCTGCAAACATATCGACAGGAATGTTTTGGCAGAGTTCCATCCAGGACCTCGGAAGGGGCCTGTAACAGCTGAAGGGTCTGAAACTTAAGCTTCATTAGCTTTACCGTAATTCCACCTTTAAGTGGACCACTCCTCAAAATGGCAGTGTTCAAACTACACTGAGTCTAATATGGAAGGCGGAAACCACTCAGTGTTTTTGCTTCTCACGGATGTCTCATCGGGGATTGCATAATACGCTAATTTAGGACAGTAACACATGTTTCTAACAGGATAAGCATGTGTGTACGTCCCTAAGTTATGCAGATGCATAACTTACGGGCATTGCAAAAATGTCAACTTACATTTTCCAACTTCAAAATATAAAAATTTTAAGTCTGCAGCTATATTCATTCATATGTATTTAGGGGCTTATAACTTTAGTGCAGGAAGCTGACAATGAATTAAAAAGTGTACTGCCAGCTGTCAACAAGGCAATTGTGGCTCTAAACGCCCTGGATAAAGCTGATATGTCTGAATAAAGGTGAGTAATTTACCGGTTTCTTTTGAGTTGGAAAAACTCAAAATAAAGCAAAAATACTTAGTAAAAGTTAAGTCTATATTCCATTTTTAGATTAAGCCATTTTTACCTATCTTGGTTACTTTAAATTTTGCATCATGTGCTTCGTATACTGTATCTTATCAATGTTATGCCATCATCTGTAAGGCATATCAGCATTTCATGTACCCTTAAGAAAGAAAAAACACTGCCATGCATACTACATGACGTGCCATTGGTTATAACTAAAACCCAGTCTCAGAGAAGTAAAAATGTGCATCTTAGAATTGATAAAATATTGTATTACCTAGACTAGAAAGAAAACGAACAGTGATTATATAAACACCTGACCTGAAGTTCCAAAAATAAGAGGACAGTGTTCACTGCACTGCTGCTTGCGCCAGTGTAGCTATAGACTTTTGGCCACTGCAACAAGGTGTCACTATGGGAAGCACTTCCCCTTATGCCCTTTCCTAAACCCAACTTTCCAAATGCAGGGGGAAAAGTGATTAAAGAGAAATTCGTAAGAAAATACAAGAAGAAATGAAATACTTTAAGGCACAAAGATCTGAACCCGATGGTTCTGATTTGCATCATCTGAGATGATTTTTAACTTGAGCTCTCCAACTCAACAAACAGAGGCAATTTGCCTATTACATCTTCGAATGTGTTGAGATTTCACTGTTTATAGAAAGTAGTATTTTGATAAAAGATGCTGAAATATGAAGCAAATCTACCATGATATTTTTAACACATTATTAACTCTGAGGATAAGAACAGAAAATGGCAAAAAAGGTTTTTTTTTAAACCAGTGTATTTTTATGGAAAAGAACAGAGAACATCAATGTTGAACTTACTCTACCCAAAGTTGAAAAACAAACGCACAGAGAGAAACAAACAAGAGGAAGGGAATGGATTCTTGACTTCTTCTTCCTTTTCTGCCCCATTCATTTGTATTCATTTTTAGTCATTCATTTATCCATTCATTCAGCAAATATATTGAGGGCACACTGTGTGCCAGGCCCCATTCTCTGTGCTGAGGTGACAACAATTAACAGTTGGAAAAAGCCTTTATGATGAGGTGACACTGAAGCAGCCAACTGAATGAAGTTTGGACATAAACTAGGAAGGTCCAAAGGAAAACAGAAGAAATAGAAAGCACAAAAATCTGAAGGCAGAAACGTGTCGGTGAGTTTCAGGAACTGCAGATGAACCGGGATGGCTGAAGCTCAGTGAACAAGAGGAAGTATCAGGAGATGACATCCAAGAAGCAGCAGGTCCAGCCTTCCCAAACATAGCCCCCTCTGTGCCTCATGACTTTGTTCCTGAAGTTCTATTCCCTTAGCTTTTCTCTGGCAGAGATTCCCAAGAGAGACCTCAGCTCAAACTCCCTCTAGTCTAATATCTGAGGGACAGTGTATCTTAGTGGTTAAGCACATGGGCTCTGGTACCAAGCTTCCTGGGTTGGAAGCCTGGCACTGCTGCTTTCTAGTTGTATAGCCTCTCTGTGCCTCAACTTTCTTTTTATGCAATAAGGATAATAACAAATGGTGAAAGGACTGGACGCCTTAAAACATGTAAAGTGGGACTTCCCTCGTGATCCAGTGGTAAAGAATCTGCCTACCAGTGCAGGGCACTCTGGTTCGATCCCTGGTCGGGGAACTAAGATCCCACATGTCGCGGAGCAACTAAGCCCACGCACCACAACTGCTGAGCTAGCGTGCCTCAATTAGAGAGCTCGTGTGCCATAAACTACAGAGCCCACACGGCCTGGAGCCCGCGCGCCACAACTAGAGAGAGAAAAAAACCCGCTCGCCACAACTAGAGAGAAGCCCACGTGCCACAGTGAAAAATCCAGCATGCCTCAACGAAGATCCTATGTGCCGCAACTAAGACCCGTCGCAGCCAAAACAATAAAAAAAAATTTTTTTAAATGTTTAGAATAGAGTCTGGCATTAGGCAAGTGCTCAAAAAAGGTTACGTTAATG
>NW_020173971.1:768368-783747 GCF_003031525.2 Neophocaena asiaeorientalis asiaeorientalis | reverse complement strand
CTAAAAAAAATTAACCAAGTCCTTGAATTCCTTGCATATGCTTTGTTTGTTTGTTTTTAAAGACTCTCTCTTGTGATGTTGCTAATGTACCTTTCACTTCACTTCAAAGTGTCAGATAAATGAAATGCCTTATGATATGATCTTCGTTGCTGTTCTTAGGACATGCAGCAGAGACGTCTAGCAGATACACAATTTAGTCCATTCTCTTTCCCAGCTGCTGTTTCCATCATCTTGCCCCATGGCAGTACAATCCTTTGCCAATTTGCAACACTAGCCACTAGAAGAAAAAAGAAGATGGTAGACAATGCAGATTGGAATAAAACAGTAAGGGTCAATGACAGAGTACTTCTTTGTAGTAACGGAGAACTTTAAAGCAGACTTCCAGTGTAAATAAGTCTCACTTCAAATCAAATCTTTTTTTTTGGAGAGAGGCACATAAGTTGAACTATAGTCAATTGAATCCTGTTTTCCCTTTAACTGACACTAAAGTTCATAGATATTTCATCTTAATTTGATTGTATTCCCATCCTGTTTGCTTTTAAAAGAGTCGAAACCTGGACAAAATTGAAAAATTTGAGGGCTTCTTATTTCTCTTCTGTAAACCTCGTCTCTCTTTTCCTAGTTCCTCTGTTGTTATCTTTCAGTTGGGGGAGACTCACTACCCTGGATAGACCAGTCCCTTTTGTTCCCAGTCCCCAGTGCTGGTGCACAGTGACCACCACCCCAGTGACTTTTCATTAAACCTTACTTCTTGTGAATGTTATCTTGACACTTTCCAAAGTGTCAGCTTCTCATCAGTTGTGCAGTGGCATGTCAGCTGATTAGGACACAACTTCCAGTGTTCCAATAATCATATTATTAATAACTCCAGAGGCAAATTCCCATCTACCCTCCCTCCCTCGACTTTGTTTTATCTGTGACCCTTATCGTAGGAGTTTTAGACCAGAATGAAGAAAACTCAGAAGATGTGTTTAAAGGGAGTTGCACCTTATAGCACCTCTCAAATTACAAGAATAGGGCTGACCCCCAACTACCCGCCCCCCCCCCCATGCACATATAGTGTCTCTGTCAAGTGGTCATCAGTAAATCAACACTGGGATGAAATAGGAGGGTTCCTTTTTAAAGAACTGTGCAGCAAATACTTTTATAATGAAAAGAATTAACATCCAACTCAGATGTTCTACATATTTAAGTTTTATGCATTTCATCTTCCTAAAGCAAAGATACCCATGTATTAAAGACAACCCAAATTTTTAAAGACACCCAAATAATGAAATAACTATTTGTTGGCAAATAGTACTTTTTACTAAAATACTTGTTAAAAACCTGCGTGTATTATCTTCTGAGATAGTTTACAGGGTACCTTTGATTTCAATTGTGAAGTTGATTAGATTTTCACCATTTATTACAGAGTATATACCCAGCCTCCTTACCTCATACTGACAGTCCTGAATGCAGCTTGTATTCTTCTGCAAAAGAAACCTAACTGGGGTACAGCAAAGTTACTTCTTTCAGAAACTGGTTTCCTGAAAAAATTGATTAACAAGGACAGCATACCTGAGAAGGTAAAAGTTAATCTCTAATTAATGCATAATTGATTCATTCTGTATTCATAATCTACAAGATTCGAATGGAAGTATTAAAATCGGAATTCTGTTTTAGAATTGGAAGACAATGGTGCGGGTTAAAAGATCAGAGAGCAAGCTGCATACGCAAACATCAACGTTTTCCTGGAAGTGACAAGGAGAAGCTATATGTCACCAAAATCAGAAAAATGTTGTATCTCAGAATCTCTTTATATAACGAGAATAGAAGAGGTCAATAGTGGGAAAAAATCTTTCTGGATGGATTGCGTAATGCTATGAAAGTGCAATGTATGGATAAAGGTGTCTGAGATTTTTTTGTTGGTATATAATTGACATACATTGTATTAGTTTCAGGTGTACCACATACCGATTTAATATTTGTATACTTTGCAAAATAATCACCACAAAAAGTCTAGTTAACACCCACCACCACACATAGTTACAGAAGCTTTTCTTGTGCTGAGAACGTTTAAGGTTCACTCTTAGCAGCGTTTAGATATACAATACAATATTAGTGACTATAGTCACCATGCTGTACATTACATCCCCAGGACTTACTTAGTTTATAACTGGAAGTTTGTACCTTTTGACCACCTCCACCCGTTTTCACCATGCCTTTGGCAACCACCAATCTGTTCTCTGTATCTATGAGTTCATTTTTGTTTTTGTTTTTTACGTTCTATACATAAGTGAGATCATATGGTATTTGTCTTTCTCTATCTGACTTATTCACTTAGCATGGTTGTCAAAAATGGAAGAATTTCCTTCTTTTTATGGCTGAGTAATATTCCATTGCATGTGTATATGTATTTTTTTTCCACATCTGTTCATTTTTGTTTTTGTTTTTTACGTTCTATACATAAGTGAGATCATATGGTATTTGTCTTTCTCTATCTGACTTATTCACTTAGCATGGTTGTCAAAAATGGAAGAATTTCCTTCTTTTTATGGCTGAGTAATATTCCATTGCATGTGTATATGTATTTTTTTTTTCACATTTTCTTTACCCATTCATCCACTAATGGACACTTAGGTTGCTTCCATGTCTCAGCTATTGTAAATAATGCTGCAGTTAACATGGGGATGCATATATCTTTTTGAGTTAGTGTTGTTGTTTCCTTCAGATAAATACCCAGAATCAGACTTGCTAGATCTTTTGATACTTCTATTTTTTTTTTTTTTTTTGACGTACGTGGGCCTCTCACTGTTGTGACCTCTCCTGTTGCGGAGCACAGGCTCCAGACGCACAGGCCCAGCGGCCATGGCTCACGGGCCCAGCCACTCCGCGGCATGTGGGATCTTCCTGGACCGGGGCACGAACCCGTGTCCCCTGCATCGGCAGGTGGACTCTCAACCACTGCGCCACCAGGGAAGTCCTGATACTTCTATTTTTAATTGACTGAGGAGACCTCATATTGTTTTCCATAGCGACTGTGTTTTAGAATTCCACTTTCTCACCAACACTGGTTATTTGTTGTCTTTTGTTAATAGCCATTTTAACAGGTGGTATCTCATTGTGGTTTTGTTTGTATTTCCCTGATTATTAGTGATGTTAACCTTTGCTTGTACCTGTTGGCTATCTGTATGTCTTCTTTGGAAAAATGTCTATTCAGATCCAAGTGTAGGAGTCACTCGGGTAGCTTTTGGTTTTCTTCCAGAGACGACTGTTCCATGCGTGAAGCTGTAGATTCAGTGGGACCGCGGGAGGGAGGGAGTTCAGAATTCTCCTACGTCACCACCTTGAACCGGATCTCTGAGATTTATTTTTATTCATGTAACAAATGTTCATATAACAACAGGTACCAAACACTGTTCTGAGCACTTTACAAATATTGATTCATGTGGGAGGAGATGGGGGACAGGTTAGAGCACAGAAATTTTTTTTTTAAATAAGGTAGTCTCGATACCTACTATAGGGTTTTGCTGGAGAAGATTTAATTCTGAAGAATGTAGATTTACGGTAGGACTACAAGGAGGATGAGGGCGGGACCAAAGTCCTGAGCAAGCAGTGGAGTTCAGAGCACCAGCAGAGTGGGGCAGGCCATGTTGAGGCCCCACCTGGGTACTATTCTACCTACATCTTGATTTCAGATTTCCAATCTCCATAACCGTGAGAGAATAAGTTGCTGTTGTTTTAAGTTACCCAGTTTGTAGCAATTCATTACAATGGCCACAGGAAACTAATACAGATTGTGGTACCAGTTAGTGATTGCTGCTGTAACAAATAAAGTGGCTTTGGAACTAAATAATGCATAGTGGCTGGAAGAATATCTGAGCAGAGATATTACATAGACGTTGAGCCGAGAGCTAAGTTCAGGGGCAGACTGAAAGATTTGTAGACATAGGAATGGCACTGTCACAGCTGAAAGGGTGAATACTCATTAATTCAATAAATATTGATGGAGTATCTTCCGTGTAAGAGACATTACGATAGTTTAGAAGACCAACTCATTCCTTGATGTTATGAAGCTTACATTGTAACAGGGAAAACAGACATTAAATAGCTACAACACAGTTAATCAGTTAGTTACAATAATGATCTGTGCTCTTAGGAAGTGTAGAGTAGTATCTGAACAATGTGGATTTTTGTAGCAGAACGTGAGCGTCGCTGTCCATATGATTCATGCGTTAATGCAACAGCTCCCCACTCTCTGAAGCATTCTTAGCAAAAGCGATTCCCTGTGGTTATACTTAAATAGATCTTTCAAGCTCAAAAAAATAATAGCTCATCCAAAGAAACGATTAAAAGCCTAACAGTATTTTAAACAATAATAAGAACACAAGTAATAAGTTGAGAACGGACCACCTTCCTTCTAAATTATTCAGCAAAATGGTTCTGTCTTTCCAGGCAAGAGAGGAAGTGTCTGGTTGGAAAGGAGGAGAAAAAGAATATCAGCCTGAGAAAGATTTCATTCTGATTATGGCTCCCCAAAGTATATGAGAAATACTATATAGATAACTCTAAACTAGTTTGTACCATTTAGATGAGATGGATGGATCCATAGACATGTAACACAACTAAGCTAGAGAATGTCCTCAGTGAGCCCCAGTGTGCCCCAAGCCACACTGTCATAATTGACCAGCTAGACCTTTGTGTAGGGACTGTGCCCTGCCAACATGCCTCTTATGAGGCAGAAGTCGAGGGTGGTTTTCCAAGTCACGTCACACAAGGTGCACAAGAAGGAGACTTCAGACCTCCTTATACACCAAATTCCACAAAGCTGGAGAAAGTTGACTCGTTTTATTTTTGTTTTAAAATGGAGTTCTTTTTAAAAAACTATAATAGAGCTACTGTAACAATAACGGTAATAACAAGATGTTTATAGTAGAGGCTTTTCCCCTCATCTTAAAAAAATTAGTGGTACTAGAGCCATTCTGTACCCGGGTATGTCTTTGATTCTACTTTTGAAGAGTAGTCGAGTATTTTTATATGAAATAAAATTTCATTCTAGTGTAGTTTGGGGAAAACTTCAGATAAATAATATTTCTTTCTTGTGTAATAAGTGAACTGTATTCTCTCTAGGTTTTCATAAAGCTGAAGAAGATTTTTATCTTACCTGATTTCAACCCAAGCAAGATTGCTCTAGTTTCTGTTGCTTGTTGCTCTATGTGCCAGTGTGTTATAGCATTGAATAACTACCATGAAGTACAGAAGATATGCATTTTCCTCTTAAATATCTATAACAATTTGGAATTAACACATCATTGTCCCAGAAAAAAAATTTTATTGTTCAAATGAACTTCTGTGACTATAACATCTACGAGGCCATAAAAAACATTGACTTTGCTTGGCATGAGGTTACAGCCATCACCATGAATGGGGTTTGGAAGAACCTTTGCCTGCAGTTTGTTCACAATTTTCATGGATTTGAGAAGGTGGATAAGGAGTCCAAAGAGGTCTTTCAGCAACTTAGTGACCCTCAGCGAGAAGCTGGAGCTAGATCTGCAAGAGGACGACTTCACTGAACTCCTTGCTGTGCAACACGAGGAGCTGACTAATGAAGACCTGGTGGAATTGGAGGCCCAGAGAAAGGACGAAGAGAGACAAGAGGAAGAAGTAACTGAAGAACCCAAGAGACTCACGATGCAGGAAATGGCAAGGGGATCTTCTTTATTTGAGGAGGCACTGTTAGTTTTTGAGGCACAGGACCTGAACTTAGAACAGTACACGAAGGTTGCAGCAGCCGTTCAGAATACAATCCAGTGCTACCATGTCATCTATGAAGAGAAAAAAAGAGCTACTACCCAGACATCACTGGATCATTTTTTCAAGGGGGTAGATAGAATTGAATCCAGCAAGGAACTAAAACCTGTGCCATCAATGTCAGGCGTGAGTGAAGTTGCAGCTCGCCCTCCGTCTCCTATTGCTGACGATCCTTCAGCTCTGCCATCTCCCACCTCCTCTCCCTCCTCCAGTCAGTAACTCTTCTTGCCTGTTCCTCGATGCCAGCCCCTGGATGCCAGCTGTTGGGCTGTACTACTGTACTTTTCAAGGTACTGTCCTGTAAGATTAAAAATGTTTTCTTTATTTTTTGTTTGTTTTTTATGTATTATTTGTGTGAAAATATTAGAAACCTATTACAGTACTATAGAGCTGATTGTGTTAGTTGGGTACCTAGGCTAACTTTGTTGGACTTACGAACAAATTGTACTTATGAGCACATGCTCAGAATGGAACTCGTTCATATATAGGGCACTCACTGTATGGTATTAACAGATACACACTACTATACCTAAAAATAGATAAGCGGCAAGGGTTTACTGTATAGCACAGGGAATTATATTCAATATCCTATAATAACCTACAATGGAATATAATCTGCAAAACAAATATTGAATCAGTATACTGTACACCTGAAACTAACATAATGTTGTAAATCAATAACAAAAGAAAGAAAACTGATTTTAGCTACAAGTATTAAAATTGTACATACCATATGACCCAACATACCACTGCTAGGTTTGTACCCAAAAGAAATGCATACATAAGTTGACCCATAGAATATAAAAGAATGTTCATTGTAGCGATATTCATACTAGCCAAAAACTTTAAACAATCCAAGTGCCCTCAAAAGTAGAATGGATAAAAATCTAGTTACATTCAAAAAATGGAATACTCTACAGCAGGGAAAATAAATAAATGCAGCTATAAAACAGCATGGATGATGCCAGACAGAAAACAGTATATACCATAAGATTTCATTTCCCTAAAGTTCAAAAATTAGTAATACAGGTGTTTAGGAATACATACTTTAGTAAAATAATAAAAGTATGAAAGTCAGAATGATTCATTTTTTAAAATAGAAACTTGATTTGCTATTGAGTTCAAAGTTTTTTTCTATCACAACACTGACTTCTACTCTCTTCTTTGCACTCAAGTATAATCTATTGTAATCTATGTCCATAAGACGTTATGGAAAAACCTGAAAACTTTTGGCCAACCCAATATATTCCAACGAGCAGAAATACTTATGTTTTTCAGGAGTCTTCACCACCTTTCATATTTTCTTTTATGTAGAATTCAGGAACATCCTATCCTTCACAAGCTTAAACAAAAAACTTTTTTCTTGTATTTTGAAAGTAAACAGTATCTTTGGCTTCTCCTGGGGAGGCCCCTGCTTCCTTCCATTGTAAGGTTCCCTGGTGTCCTCCTCCTTCTCTGATCTCGGTGGACCTTCGTGGCTTTTTTCTCCCAGGCTGCTGGCATGAAATCAGAGTGGCAGGCAAAGAGAGGCCATGTGAGGATGAAAAGTTTATTAGTCTTGGAGTTAGCTTCTGAGTCAAACCCTAGGTCTGCCTTTTATTCTGAGAGCAACCTCAGTTCCGCCTTCTGAGAAATAAGGGTTGTTATAGAAATTTAAGTAGATAAAGCATTTATGTGCTTGGCGGGTGGTAGGTGTGCATTAGAGTGGCTATTAATAGATCTGTATAATTCTGTACTATGACGTTTCATATATATCCTAAGATCCTTGGGAACAAGTACTCTATCTTACATTTCTTTTCTGTTTCCCATAGCATGTGTGCTGTGATGAACATTCATCCTTAGTGTTAAACAGAGAAGTGTAATATTCTGAATAATTACTCACCCTACCAAAAATTTCATATCCCAGTTGTTTTAAGTTGTTCATTTCCTTAGTCCTTTTAAAGATTATTTGATAATCTATAGGATCTTTCAGTATCCTGTAGGATATTAAAAATGTGAAGAAGTTTATGAAACAGCAAAAGCACTAATGATTTCATCCCAGATCCACCTATGGCATCATCGGGGGCTCCCTCTTAGTCAGTATTCAACAGAGAATGCCGCCTTGGTCAAGAACAGCCTGCAGTGGCCACTGCTGATTGACTCGCAGACGCAAGCACACAACTGGATCCGTCAGATGGAAGGATCTCTCCTCCAGGAACTCTCCGTTGAGGATAGCAGTTACATCCAAAACGTTGAAAATGCTATGAAAACAGGAGGGCGTGTCCTCTTACAGGTATTTACACAAAATGGCCTAATTCCAGGCAGCTGACACACAGATTGTAGGCACTGAGCATAAAGTCTAAGAGCTTTAAGTGACAGGTAACTTTGTCAAGGGAAAAAATGACAAATAAATAGATACCAATATCTAGATATTAACAAGATTTACATGTTTTAAATGTTGTGCCTTTTCAACTGATTTATTTGTTGTAAAATGAATTTTTTATTTATGTCTATTGGGCTTTTCAGAATCTCCCTGAGACATTAGCTCCAAATTTAAAGGCAATTTTGAAGAAGGATATCTATCAGAAAAGAGGACAATATTTCGTAAGGGTTGATGATTCTGAGATTGAATACAATTCCAAATTTAGGTAATGTCTCTCACAGTTGAATTGAGTCAAATGTTATATTTTTAAACACAGATAATACTGAAGTCCCCGTATTTCAGCCCTGATAAGTTTCTCCTAGAGGAAAAAGTAAGATTGCATTTTGAACGTTCTTTTTGTTTTTGTGTTTCCAGTAGTACTTATTAGTATACAGAGTAGAGAATGGATTTTTAAATATGTAAAGTCATTCCAAACCAATATTTTTCAAATTGTGCCTGATGAAAGCTGTGGGCTCCATGAAGAGTCTTCAGAAGCTGTGCAGGGGTGGTGGTGGGGGTGGTGGGATGAATTGGGAGAATTGGATTGACATGTATACACTGATGTGTATAAAATGGATGACTAATAAGAACCTGCTGTATAAAAAAATAAAATTCAAAACATAAAAAAATGTTTAAAAAAATATTAATTAAAAAAATAAAAATAGGGCTTCCCTGGTGGCGCAGTGGTTGAGAGTCCGCCTGCCGATGCAGGGGACACAGGTTCGCGCCCCGGTCCGGGAAGATCCCACATGCCGCGGAGCGGCTGGGCCCCTGAGCCATGGCCGCTGAGCCTGCGCGTCCGAAGCCTGTGCTCTGCAACGGGAGAGGCCACGACAGTGAGAGGCCCGCGTACCGCAAAAAAAAAAAAAAAAGAAAAGAAAACTGGAAATGGCAATGCACAGCGTGCTTAAACAATGATAAAATAATGTGTTGGGCCTCTCAGAGGAAACTTAGATTACCTTATGAGGGTTCTCTTTTCTCCAAGAACTTGAAAACTTCACTAAGAATATATCAGTTTTTATTAGAGAAAAAAAGCCCTCTTCAGTTTTTACTTTCCATCCTGTTTATCACTTTCTCTTTCTCTCCTCCTCAAACTGTCACTCTCCGTAGATATACACGAATACGTACCCATGTATATACAGACGTATAGATCTATTACATAGTTTTTAACATCCTATATGATTCCAAACAGCAGAAGAGGATACCTCACATCCATACTTTTGGTGATGACTTACTTTATGGGCTGTATTTAGTACTTATTCTGACTTATTCTACCTCAACCCACTTTTCTAGGCTGTATCTCCCAAGGCACTTGTTCACTCGGGCAAAAATTTCCATAGGTTCAGCCTTCTTGTTTGCAGTGGAAGTATTTGGAAGTTGAATGATATAACTTTGAGTGAAGAATTAGCAATGTGTTGAGTTAGTAAAGGTTTTAACCAACAACATTCTATAGTTTTCTCTCCAGCCTTGCATTTCTGTCCGCTTCCTCTTCTTTACACTGTATTCTTCTGCTGTGAGCATCCACAAGGGAACTATGAAACCAAAATGCAGCTGCCCGGCTTAAATTTCTAAAAACTTCACTAATGTCATTCATTCTGTTATCAGACAGTTATTCTTTTAGAAGTTTAAAAACTATTTCATCATTTCTCTTTTTCACATTTATTTCATCACTTGAGGCAGAAGATGAAGATTACTTAATTGTATGGTTTCAATAGATGCAAACCGTGGAATATGACACAACAATTTCTACCAGTTTTTTCATTCATTATTCATTCAATAAATATTTATAGGGAAACTATACTATTTGCCAAAAATCATTCTAGAGACTAAGGACACAGCATCAACCAGACAGTCGTCGTATCAACCTTCAAAAAGTGTGTTAAGACAGAGAGAAACAACAGAATGGCAGAAAACAATGTATCATTTTAAAAAAGAGATTAGAGAAATGTTTTTCAGAACAGAGTTTCAAAGGCTTAATAAGAGTAATTAATGATACATTAAAAATATTCTGTATTATCAGAGAATGATTAAGGGAAATTCATACTTCTTTATCAAATCAAACCTTTAAATATTTATTACTGTCACCTTAGCAGCCCACACTGGGAGAGGAAAATGTGAAAACATTTTTCTTAAATTTAGGAATTAAAGAAATATGTTCACAAAATACTGCTAAGAGGAAAAATAGCAGGCTACAGACATGTAGCCTGTAAAGTACATGTATGTACGGTATAATATTTTTATTTTAAAAATGACAGAAAGAGAGATACAGACAGAGAGGGGAAAAAGAGAAAAGTATACTTACACCTACTCTGTCGGATTTCAGATTATTTTTGTTTTTCTGTTTAATTTTTTGTTTAGTGTTTTTTTGCTTTTGTTGTTTTTGGTTTGTTTTTTAAATTAAAAAAATAATTTCAGACTTGCAGAAAAATTGCAAGAATGATACAAAAACTATACCCTTAACCTCTCTTCCTTTAAATGAGTTAATGACTGTTAACATTTGCCCTCTCATTTCTTTCATATGTACATACATGTATATGTAATTTTTTCTGAATCATTTGAAAGTAAGTTGCAGACATAATGCCACTTGACCTCTAAGCACTGCAGCGTGTATACTGATTATCGAATCAACAGAAATTAATCATGTCTAGCCTGTTGTCCCAATAATATCTTTTATTGCAAAAGAAGAAAAAAGTTAGGTCCAGGTTCCGATTCAGGATTTCTCATTGCATTCGGCTGTCATGTCTCTTAAATCTCCTTTGTTCTAGAATAGTTCCTCAGTCTGTTTTTGTCTTCCACAACTTTAACATTTTGTGAAAAGTACAGGCCGGTTATTTTGTGAAGTGTCCATCAGTTTGGATTTGTCTGCTATTTTCTCATGGTTAGAGTTAGGTTATGCAGTGTTGCAGGAATACCACAGAAGTGACGTTGTATCCTTCTTGGTACATCATAGCAAGAGGCACAGGACGTTAATCTGTCCCACTACTGGACAGAGTTAGGGGGACCAGAGATAGGAAAAAGCTAGAGAAGCAAAGAACAAGGAAAGGACACAAATTCTATACTCTATACTCTGGTTTATAGAAGTATAGAATATTAATTTTGATCATTTAATTAAAGTGGTATCTACCAACTGTAGGGACTTTCAGATGATCTATACATCTCAAACTTTCACCCACTACTTTTCACTTCCATTGATAATTTTTGACTGAATTATTATTGAATTATTTGCCAATGGTAACTTTCTAGCTCCACAATTCCTTCTAAATTTATTAAATTATGTTCTACTATAAGGGAATTTTCTTTCTCCCCATTTATTTATTTGTTTATTTATAACAGCATGGACTCATAGATTTCTACTGTATTCAATGGATTATAAACTTTTACCATCGTTGTTTATTATGATGTTCAATTGTGCCAGATTTGACCAGTAGAACTCGTCATTTTGTCCTTAATTTGTAATTTTTTCCAAGGTTTTTGCAATAAGCCTATATCATTTTTGTACCTAAGGGAGGGAAAACTACTTTTTCAAAATGGGAATTAATGGGTCTTATGCAAATTCTTATGCAACATGAAAGTTCTTATGGTTTGATTATTAAAAGGGTATCTAAGACCATTTCAAACATTAAAATAACTATGATTCTTAGAACATGTTGGTTTCATTAAAATTTTTCACATTAAAATATTCATGAATTTTTTATTTTGCAGATCTAATAGTCCAAATGTGACAATAGAGCCTGGGTTTAGGCTATGGTTAAGCTCAAAATCAGACAGTTCTTTCCCAGTTCCTATTCTTCAAGAGGGTTTAAAGGTAAGGACAAAGTATAACAGATTTTAATATTGACTCGGAAACACTATTTGAATGTAAATTATCTTGCATTCATAATTCTGAATTAAGAAGAGAGTGCTAATTGTAGTATGCTAAATTTCTGCTATGCTCAGCCCTGCACTGTGGACCAGGAAGGATGCAAAAGTATAGACAAGATCCTTGGTTTCAAGTGATTCACAGTGTAGATGTTTGTTTTCTCAAACAAGGATGCTTAGGCTTCCAACTCTTATAAACCAGAGTACAGAGTATAGAATTTGTGTCCTTTCCTTGTCCTTTGCTTCTAGCTTTTTCCTGTCTCTGACCCCCCTAACTGTTTCATAATTTGTTATTAATTCTCTGAAAAAGGTCTGGCAAAAAGCAGGTTGAAACTATTGACTAAAAAGTCCTAATTAAAAATTATCTGTGACTTCTAATCATGTCTACCATTAAATTGAAATAAATACTAAGACATGGTCGATTCTGTTAAACGAGTGTCCAGCTGACCAAAAAGTGGAGTCTAATAGCAAAGAAAACTGACCAATGGCATAGGCAGAATGTGTGCCAGACATTTAACAGGACTGGATGAAGATAGAGGAAATGGGGTAGATGGGACAGTTTCCTGATAGAGTCCCAGTCCAGCCTGAGAATAAATCAGATTTACTCGTGGGAAGCAAAGAAACTTCTCCCTGTTACACTGACCCCCAGCTATTCCCCGGCCCCTGGGTGTATTTACCCATGCCGACGGTACTGAGCCAATTCCCAACAAACCTGCCCCTGTAGAAGGCGGGACGTGGATGGGAGAAATCCACAACTTTTAGTCTGAGACTCAAGATATTCCAGTTACTCCCAGGGCCAGACATTATGATGTCAAACAGCCTTTTATCTTTGGCCAGGAGCAGGGCATTTGGGAGGTGGAGGTGCTGGGGACAGAGATAGAGCTTTAAGGAACATTTTATTGTAAGTGCTCTGTGAATAAATCAAGCAGTCTTATCCTTGGTTCAGAAATCTCGTGTTCACGTACACACACACGCACACACATATCATATATACATATCTACACGCATTTATACGTATCCTATATATATATACCCACACAATACACATATACACATACATTTATATGTCTATGTATGTATACATAGACACATATACATTTATATGTCTATGTATGTATGTCTTTGGAAACTGTGCAAGTAAAGAAACATTTTCAGAGCCTTCAGTTTTGGACTTACAGCCACACTCTTACAAAAAAAAAGCCCTCCAAGTGATTCTCTCCCCAGTTTACCCCCTGTACCTCCTCACTTCAACTTTCCTAGTTAAAAAACCAATCAAAGTGATTTTCAATTCAAGCAGAACACTTTAGTAACACACCAAATTATCTGTTATGATTAGATACTTTTGTTGGTTACATGAGTTCTCTGTTTCCTGTAATTTGGAGCCCCCTCTATCTGCTGCCTTGCTGAGGCCATGCAACCCTGATTCTGTTACAGCCATTTAGCTACCATTGAGCATTTAGAATATAATAACTCTTCACTGTCAAACTTTCTGAAATGCTGGGAGTCCAGAGCAAGCAGGAGTGCTTTTAATGACAATGTTGTACTTTTTTTTTTTTTTTTTTTTTTTTGCGGTACGCGGGCCTCTACCTGCTGTGGCCTCTCCCGTTGCGGAGCACAGGCTCCAGACGCGCAGGCTCAGCGGCCATGGCTCACGGGCACAGCCGCTCCGCGGCATGTGGGATCTTCCCGGACCGGGGCACGAACCCGCGTCCCCTGCATCGGTAGGCGGACTCTCAACCACTGCGCCACCAGGGAAGCCCTGTTGTACTTATTTTAAGGTATGAATTGGAGCAATAGGAAATCTGATACAATCCTTTTACAGAAGTTTTCAAATGGGAAAAGAATAACACAAGATTTTCGATTTGCCATTGAATCTTAAAAACAGTTATATTCTTAGGTAGTTCTCTATGCAAAGAAGAGTCCCCCCTAGTCCTAGTGCCTGTATCTGTCCTCACATGTTGTTTTTATTCACATCTGTTTTAGAGATTGCACTGGAAAATCCCCAGGGGTTGAAAAGTAATTTACTTCAGACATTTGGATATAGTGGGAGTGGAGAGGTAACAGGAGATATTTGAAAAACCAGACTGTGGACCATGGTGGAAAAAACGTTTATTCAGCTTATGTTTCTTCAATGCTCTGATCAATGAAAGAAAAATTTATGGAATGTTGGGCTGGAATTTTGCATACGCGTTTAGTTCTTCAGACTTGGAGGTAAGTGTGGTACCTTAAACAATAACAATAAGATACAGAAAGCCTAGTGTGTATCTACACAAATACTAAGTGTTTTTCATGGTTCTAAGATAATGAACTCTGTAACTAGGCAATAAGGGCTGGCTAACATTTAAAGCAGGGACTTGCCTTTTTTCCGGGAATCAAATTACAGCTCCTCCGCTTGTAGCTGAACAAGGATTTACAAGCCATTGAGCAAGCTTATTAACCTCTCTGGGTCTTAGTTTCCTTGGCCAAAAAAGTACCTGGGCCAAAGGGTATTATAAGAGGCAGACTAGTCAATAGAGGCAAAGCACTTAGAACAGTGTCTGACACATATAAATCACCACAAAAGTGTTTGTTGTTTTTACTTATTCATTTAAAGCAAGAAAGATTTCATTGACCCATTGTAGGGGAAAAACTTTAGCTTAAGAGCCTTTCTTCACTATTCTCTATATAGAACCCTCTATTTGTGTTTAATATTGCAGGCTGTTTTTTTTTAATTGAAGTATAATTGATTGACAATGTTGTATTAGTTTCTGGTATACAGCACAGTGATTCAGTTATATATACTATTCTTTTTCATATTCTTTTCCATTACGGTTTATCACCGGGTATTGAATATAGTTCCCTGTGCTACACAATAGGACCTTGTTGTTTATCCACTTTATATATAATAGTTTGCATCTGCTAGTTCCAAACTCCCTATCCATCCCTCCCCTGCCCCCAACTCTTGGCAACCACAAGCCTGTTCTCTATGTCTGTGAGTCTGTTTCTGTTTTGTAGATAAGTTCATTTGTGTTATCTTTTAGATTCCACACATAAGTGGTATCATATGGTATTTGTCTTTCTCTGTCTGACTTACTTTGCTTAGTATGATAATCTCTAGGTCCATCCATGTAGCTGCAAATGGCATTATTTCATTCTTTTTATGACTGAAATATTCCATTGTGCATATATACCACGTCTTTTTTAATCCATTCACTTGTCATTGGCTATTGTAAATAGTGCTGCTATGAACATAGGGGTACATGCATCTTTTCAAATTCTAACGTTGTCAGGATATATGCCCAGGAGTGAGATTGCTGGATCATATGGCTTTTTTTTTTTTTTTTTTTTTTT
>NW_020173971.1:714251-768341 GCF_003031525.2 Neophocaena asiaeorientalis asiaeorientalis | reverse complement strand
TTTGCGGTACGCGGGCCTCTCACCGCTGTGGCTCCTCCCGTTGCGGAGCACAGGCTCCAGACGCGCAGGCTCAGTGGCCATGGCTCACGGGCCCGGCCGCTCCGCGGCATGTGGGATCTTCCCGGACCGGGGCACGAACCCGTGTCCCCTGCATCGGCAGGCGGACTCCCAACCACTGCGCCACCAGGGAAGCCCTCATATGGCTTTTTGAGGAACCTCCATACCATTCTCCATAGTGGCTGCACCAATTTACATTCCCACCAATGGTGGAGGAGGGTTATCTTTTCTCCATAGCAGTGTGTTTTCTTTATTGCTAAAGGAAACATGGGTAGCACCTGCTTAAATTTTTACCAGGTTAATTTTCTTGCAGTGGTGCTCTCAGTGCAGAACATTGCCTTGATTACCCACTCAGTTATATGTAATGGCAGATCCAAAAGAAACTTTCTGAGGAAGATCTTGATTCTGCCTCCGGGTGTCTATCTCCTAGACCCACCCTAGATGGGTACCCTTCCATCTCTCCTACGTGTGCATTATGCTTTTCAGTTTTCACAAGGGGCTGTCATACTCACTGCAAGCCACACTGCCTATCAGAGTATGTGCTTCTGCACGTAACCAGAACATAACATGAAACAGCTGCATTCTGGGTATTTGTCAAGGAACATGAGCTCAAGCACACGTCTGTCCAAACCTTACTCAAAGCTTAAGCAAAGGCAAACGATATACTGAGGGGGAAATACTTGCACCATGTATTAGACATATGGTCATAAGCAATTCACAGTATAAATACAAAAAGGCAATAAGATTGTGAAAACTTGCTCAACTTCATCAGTTATTGTGATGGCTAATTTTATGTGTCAACTTGACTGGGCCACAAGATCCCCAGATATTTGGTCAAACATTATTCTGAGTGTGTCCGTGAGGTTGATTTTGGATGAGATTCATATTTAAATCAGTAGACTGAGTAAAGCAGACTGCTCTCCCTAAACTTGGTGGGCCTCATCCAATCAGTTGAAGAACCAAATAGAACAAAAAGGGAGATCCTCTTGCCTGACTGCCTTTGAACTGGGATATTGGTCTTTTTTCCTGCCTTTGGACTTGAACTGAAACATTGGCTCTTCCTGGGTCTCGAGCCTGCTGGCCTTCAGACTAGAGCTACACCACTAGCTCTCTTGGATTTCCCACTGCCAACTGCAGATCTTGAGATCTGTCAGCCTCTACAATTGTGTGAGCCAAGTCCTTATAATAAAGCTCTTTCTATATGCATATACAACCTATTGGTTCGGTTACTCTGGAGAACACTGCCAAATGCAATCATCAAGGAAATGCTGATTAAAGCCACAATGAGATACCACCTTTCACTACCACAGTGGCTAAAATAAACAAACAAAAATGCAGAGAAACAGGGACTTCCCTGGTGGTCCAGTGGTAAAGAATCCACCTCCCAATGCAGGGCATGCGGGTTCATTGCCTGGTCAGGGAACTAAGATCCCACGTGCTGTGGGACAACTAAGCCTTAGTGACACAACTGCTGAACTTGTGAACCTTAACGAGAGAGCCTGCATGCTGCAAACTACAGAGCCCACGTGTCCTGGAGCCCGTGCACCACAACTAGAGAAGAGAAAACCCGCACGCCACAACTAGAGAGAAGCCCGCGCGTGCCGTAACGAAGACCCAATGCAGCCAAAAAAATAAATAAATTAAAAATAACTATTAAAAAAATAAATTAAAAAAATGCAGAGAAACAGGCACTGTCTCATACTGCTATTGAGAACTTAATTTTTCCTAACTTTCCAGAAGACAATTTGATAATATATTTCAAAAGCCTTTAAAGAATTCCTGTTATTATTGATATAGAAGAAGTTAGTCACATTTACAAGATTGATTACTAAAATTGGGTTAGAACATGTATAGTATGATCTTATTTTTGCACATATATTTATAGTATATATATTTTTCAATATATACTAAACCATCTGCAAGGGAAATAATAAATGGAGGATTGTGAATGGCCAGGTGATGGCAGGGTATTTTGTCATGCAAAGAGCTTGGGTGAATGCCAGCAGCGTCACTTGGTGCAGGCTGGAATTCACCGGATGCTGCCCTCCTTTCGGCATTTGGCAGAGAGTATCCATTAACCCAGAAGCAGCTGGTTACATCATGGCACTGCTCTCCAAAAGAAATACCCTTCCCTTCCTTTGTTCTCCCCTTTAATGTGGCAAATGTGAGAGCATCGTTACCAGCGGGAAAGAGACTGCCTTGGTGCCAAGATGTCTGAGTTTTGGTACCTGATGTTCAGGGAGTTGTCTAGAAATTCCAAATGGTAGCACCTTGAAACTGGGGGAAATTGGATTCATGCACAGCCCTCTCATTAAGGAAGTAGGAACTTCTGGTTCAGTGGGAGGTTGAGTTTGGACACAGCTCCTCCCACTAGGGGGAGTTCCAGACCCAGCCAGCTTATTTTCAGGCAATTTGGAGAGTTTCCTCAGGGGACTGACAATCTGACTAGTGCTATCTACCAACCTATAGGACTAAACATCAATATATTTTCCACCATATGTAAGGCTATCACCACTGAAAGCTCCCCAAAACCTGGACCTAAGCTCCAAAGACAAGACCGGGAAAAGTAACATATCTAACAAGATCCCATAGACAAAGAGAGAAAGAACACAAGAAACAGAAAATTATAAGAGCCCATAAGGATACAAAAGCTCATGCACATACACATTTTACACACACAATTTTTTTAAATGAGCACTTGTCAAATATTTTTTTAACTCATTGATAGAAGAACCAGCAGGATGGTTAAACTGATCTTTTTAAGTATAGGAGAGGGACTTCCTAGTGGTGCAATGGTTAAGAATCTGGCTGCCAATGCAGGGGACACAGGTTGGAGCCCTGGTCTGGGAAGATCCCTCATGCTGCAGAGCAACTAAGCCCTTGTGCCACAACTACTGAGCCTGCGCTCTAGAGCCTGTGAGCCACAACTGCTGAGCCCGCATGCCACAACTACTGAAGCCCACGTGCCTAGAGCCCATGCTCCGCAACAAGAGAAGCCGCTGCAATGAGAATCCCACACACTGCGACAAAGAGTAGCCCCCGCTCGCCCAATTAGAGGAAGCCCACATGCAGCAATAAAGACCCAACACAGCCAAAAATAAATAAGTTTATTTTTTAAAAAGTATAGGAGAACAGAAATATTTGTAGTTACTGAAAGATATTGTAATGAAATATGATTACCAAATTACATATAAAACTGGTAAATACCCTACAAACAATAAAATTGTAACCTTTGGGTTGTAATTTTCTTTATGAGCCAGAAACCATTTGTATTTCTGCAGGACAAAATTTCATTTGCATTGTTATCAGAAAGAAGCAGACACAGGGCTAACAGTTTTCCGTAAGTTAGCATATACTCTCACAGAGTTGTAAAGTGCTCTAATCAATAGTAAATAGTAAGTCAAAACAAAAGTAGATACTCCTGAAGTATTTACTAATCCTTAAATGAGCATGTTAGACAATGTTTCAGTATGACATTGAAAAGATAACGTGGTCATCCTTTTGCCTTCTTCCAAATTATGGAATTTTAATTTTTGTCTTATTAGCTCAATTTATGATTATAAACTATCTCCAAAGATTATGTATTATCACAAAAAAAGGGCCAGCATCACTGTGTTGGCGTGACTCATTTACACACATGTAGCAAGAGGTGTTAATTAGTGCATAGGCTCTATGTATTCTCATCAACAAATTGGAGTTGTATACACACACCGTGATTTTTGAACTTAAAAAAAAAATGAGGTAGGAACTTCCCTGGTGGTCCAGTGGTAAAGAATCCATCTTCCAATGCAAGGGATGTGGGTTCAATCCCTGGTCAGGGAACTAAGATGCCACAGGGCAACTAAAACCCGCACGCCACAGCTACAGAGCCCACGCACCCTGGAGTCCACATGCCACAACTAGAGAGAAGCCCGTGCGCCATAACTAAAGAGAAGCCCATGCACCACAACAAAGAGCCCGCACACCTCAATGAAAACGAAGACCCTGCGTGCTGCAACTAAGACCCGACACAGCCAAAAAAAAAAAAAAAAGAGGTAGAAGAATTGAAGGAAAAAATGGTCATGGTTGAGACGTGAGTTAATGGCTAGAAAAATCAAATAGAAGGAATAACTCAGAGCATAGGAAGAAAGCTACAGTAAGATGGAAATCATAACGCAAAAATTAAGAAGGTATTTAAAGGGAACCCCTAACATTCAAATGATATGAATTCCTGAGGAGGAAATTGAATAGATGGAAAAAAACAAACTAAGAAGAAATCTATTTTATTGTCTCTTAACTGATTAAATATTTGAGTTTACAGATTGAAAATCCTTACTAATTCAGGTAGAGTTGTGATAAAGACATACATTTGGACATAAGCTGGAAAATTCCTGAACTCCAAGCTTTGAAGACAAGTTTTATAAGAACAGTGATGACATTTAGACTTGTCATCTACATCACTAGCTAGAAGATAATGGAATAACATCTAGAGAATCTGGGAGACTAAGACTGCATGCCAAGAATCTCATTCCCAGCCAAGGTGTCATTCACTCTGTCAAGGTAAAAGAAGGATATTTGCATATCAGCTAGGACTTAGATAATATATAATTCATGCTCTCTATCTGCGGAAAATGCTTGAGTAAGATCTATACTATGTACAAATATATCAGAATAGAGACCCAAAATAAAGGAAAATGAAAAGAAGTAGAAACTGTGGTGAGCAGTATATTGGTAAGCTTTTCAGTACATTATTAAATCTAAATGGATAATAATAAATGGTTAAGGGTGAGTAGTCTAAGTGCTAAATATATATTATTTAAGAGGAAGAGTCATACTACAAGAAAAATTCCCTTAATAGTCTTAAGCTAAGAGTACTAAATTATCTCAACAAAGCCTAGGAGTTGGAGTAGAGGGAAGCATGTACGTGAAGAGTGGAGAGGAGAGTGAAAACCTTCTGAAGTGTTTTTGTGAGGAAAGGAAAGAGGAGAGGAGGGAAGTAAAAGTTTTCTAAATGTTTCTTGGGTCACGGGCCCAGCCGCTCCGCGGCATGTGGGATCCTCCCGGACCGGGGCACGAACCCGCGTCCCCTGCAGCGGCAGGCGGACTCTCAACCACTGCGCCACCAGGGAAGCCCCTATTACTGGTTTTAATGTTAGGGAGGGCAGAGGAAAAAAAAATGGGGAAATGGAAAATTTTGGTAGGAAAATAATATCTTCTCTTCACTTGAAAAAAAATGTTATTTTAATATGAATTCAAGGAAAGGAAAGGTAACCTGTAATGGAAATGGTATAATGTCTAAATTAATGCAGAAGAAAAAGGCAAGTAAATAACAATTTGATCAACCTACTAGAAACAAGAGGGAGGGAGAGAAACAACATACTAAAATAAACAATAATGTAAAGCAATATGAAAGGAATATTAACAGTTATTACATCAAATGTAAATGGATTGCATTCTCTTAGCAAAATTATTACGTTGGGTTACAAAACAAAACTATAAGCAATTTATATGAGAAACCCTTACATTAATGAAAAAGCTTGAAACTACCAAGAAAATAAAAACAGCAAAAAGCAGGAATGGTATTATTAATATCAGACAAAATGGAATTTAAGCTAAAAAAGCACAAAACAGTAGCAAGAGAAATAATTTATGAAGATATAAGAGTCGTGAAAATAGTTAACTTTTATAGTGCTTTCTCTCAGGCATGGTTTTAAGTACTTTATGAATTAATTAACTGAGACCTTACAACATCCCTATAAAGAAGGCAGTATGATCCTTAGTTTACAAATGAAGTACAGAGAGGTTAGGCAATTTGCCTAATGAGTGAGCAGAACAGACACAACTCGATCACAGGTCGTCTAGCTTCAGTTTGCGCTCTCAGCTGTTTCACTGTGTGGTTTCTAGATTCATCAGAGTGGTACACTATAGCACATATATACGTACATGTATGTCTGTATAGACACATGTATATGTATACACATACATTATATAAATGTGATTATTGTGGGAAATTTCAAAAAGCTCTTTCAGAATTAGACAGCTCTAATAAGCAAAAATAAGAAAAAGAATAGAATAGTATAATCAACAAACTTGATTAACAGATGTATATAGAACAGATGTATATAGAACCTAACGTCTTTCTAATAGACAGTTCGTATTTTTTCATATAGCTAAGGAACTGTTAGAAAACTCAATCATGAAATGGCCACAAAGAAAAATATTTAATGATTTTATGTCACATTCTCTAATCATAAACTAATAAATAGTAAAAATTTGACCCAAGATATCTTAACAAGATGGAAAGTAAGAAACATGCCTGTAGATAAGAATATTAAAAGGGAAGATAAAGAGAATATTAAAAAGGGAAGTCACAAAATATCTCAAACACAGTAGAAATGAGACTACTTCATACCAAAAATAATGTGAGAGACAAAGCTATGCTCAGGAAAAACAAAAACAAAATCTACCTCGAATATTCATTTTTAAAGAAGAAATACAAGAAATCAACATTCATCTTAAGAGATTAGAAAAAACAACAGAAAGAAGTGAAAGTAAATATAATTTTAATGTTAATGAAATATATAATATACAAAAAAGTAGAAAAGAAAAATAAGTTTAAAAATTGGTTTTTGATGAGACTAATGAAGTTTGAAAATCTAGATGAAGCCAGTGATTTTCCAGAAAAATATGTATTATCAAAACTGACTCAAAAAGAAATGGAAATTTTGAGTAGACCGATTGCCATGAGAAATTGCAAATAACACCAGAGTGAAATGGTTTCACAACTTAGTTCACTCTGAACTTTAAAAAACACATATATTAACATTATTTAAACGATTCCAGGACTTCCCTGGTGGCGCAGTGGTTGAGAATCCGCCTGTCAATGCAGGGGATGCAGGTTCGAGCCCTGGTCCTGGAGGATCCCACAGGCCGCGGAGTAACTAAGCCTGTGTGCCACAACTACTGAGCCTGTGCTCTAGAGCCTGC
Organism: Neophocaena asiaeorientalis asiaeorientalis; assembly: GCF_003031525.2. Taxonomy (NCBI): domain Eukaryota; kingdom Metazoa; phylum Chordata; class Mammalia; order Artiodactyla; family Phocoenidae; genus Neophocaena; species Neophocaena asiaeorientalis. Next base: position 761,318 of record NW_020173971.1, on the reverse strand, counting down.
AAGCCACAACTACTGAAGCTCCTAGAGCCTGTGCTCCACAACAAGAGAAGCCACCGCAATGAGAACACACGCACTGCAACGAAGAGTAGCCCCTGCTCACCGCAACTAGAGAAAGCCCACTCACAGCAACGAAGACCCAACGCAGCCAAAACTAAATGAATTAATTTAAAAAAATTTAAAAACTATTCCAGACCTTAGAAAAAGATGGCAATCTCCCCAGTTGATTCTATGAAACCAGCAAAATTTTAATATGAATAATTGGTAAGGATAATATAGAAAACAACTATAGGCTAATTTCACTTAGGACTTGATATAAAAATTCTGTATTAAACTATTAATAGGTTTCAACAATGAATCAAATAATACACCATGACCAAGTAGGGTTTATTCCAAGAATGTAAGAGTGGCTCAGTATCTGGAAATCTATAATCTCAATTTGAATGATCAGATCAATAGTTGTAGAAAGGGCTTTATTACGAATTCAGGCACCGTTCCTAATAAGAACTCTTACAGGATTCAAAGGAACGGCTTAAATATGAAAACGACTACCAAAAAACTAAAGCAAATATTATTCTAAATAGCCAAACACTGAAATTGTTTCAAATAAAATCAAGAATCACACATGGATGCCTTTTATCACCATTGTCATTCAACATAGCCTTAAAAGTTCTAATAAATGCATTAAGATAAGAAAATACATAATTCATATTAATGCTGTAAAAAGAGAGAAAAAAGAAAAAAATACCTTTTGTTGATGATATAATTTTATATATAGAAAACCTGAGAGACTAGCTTAAAAGAAAAAAAACCCCACCCTATTAGAAGTAATGAGAGAATTTGGTAAAGTGGCTGGGTAAAAATATAAACATATAAAAGCCAGTAATTTTTCCCTAGCAATAAGCACCTAGAAATGGAAGGAGAGAACACATAGTACATTCACAAGAATGATAAAAAATTTTTAAATATTCAGGAAAAAATTTAACAAGAGCTGTATGTGTCCTAAATAATGAACACTGTAAATTAGGAGGAAAGAAGAAGAATAACATTTGCTGAGAGCTGAAAATATTCTTATTACTTTATATGAATTATTTAATTCTCACAACAACCTTATGAAATGAGTACACTAATTATCGTCATTTTAAAGATAAGGAAATGAAGCCACAGGACACTTACAAGACTCACCAAAGTTACACAGTTGTGGCAGTCTGATTCCACAGCTCTTTTTTTTAATCCTGCCTTCTCTCTTGGATGGGAAGATTTCCCATATCATAAACTACCAATCCTTCCAAAATTACTAATAAATTTAATGTCATTAGAACCCTATTAGGGAGATTTTGGAATTGATAAAATCCACATGGACGAAGACACACTGAAGAATAAACTAGAAATGCACAAAAAATTAAAATACTGCAAGAGTCTTCCTTCACCAGATATCAAAACATACCAAAAAAAAAAATCCACTGTACTAAATCCAATAGTGTTTGGCAGAAGTAGACAATAAATCAGTGGGACATAATGGAAAATACAGAAATATTCTGTATTCTCCAAATATCTGAGTTTATATGAAATTTTTTTTTTTTTATATGAAATTTTAATATTCAACATAGAAAGTATTTTAACTTAGTAATGAGGGATTTTTTTAAAAAGTAAAGGTTACTGGTTACATTGGCCATCCAGCTGGGAGAAAATTAGTTTGGCCCTTTATCTTATACCATATACAAACATAAATTCCAGAATGGAGTAAATTTTAGACGTCTTATAAAACAATAAAAATCTTTAAAAACAAATTTGGGAGATTACATGTATGATCATGGAGTTAGGGACAACTTAATTAAAATTGGAAACCCAGAACCATAAAAGAAAGATAGGCATATTTGATTATAAAAACTTCTATATGGCAAATGGTGACAAAATAAAGCCAATAAACAAATCACAGATTTAGGATAATATTTGCAATGCAAATAACTATCAAAGAGTAAATGTCTATAATATACAAAGAGCTCTTGCATATTAACAAGAAAAAGACAAACAATCCAAAGGAAAAATCGGTAAATGTACAGAAGATCAACTCTTGACCAATAGACATAAGATGCTAAAAATAACCAGTAGCAAATGAAATACAAATTAAACTAACAGCAAAGTACAAAAAATTACATAAGGCAACACCTCCTAGTAGTGGAAGGGAAGAGAGAACAGTAGCAAAGAATCCTTTCACACACTGTTAGTGGAAATATGAATTGTTGCAGCCATTGAACGATAGCCAAGATATATTGTTCAATTTCAGGACAGTGCATATAAAGACAAGAAAACAGAAAAAAGATGGATGAGACAGAAGGAGAGATGAGAGGACAGAGGGAGGGTAGAAAGGGATAGGGAGAGAGGAGGTGAGGTAAGGAGGGAGAAAAGGAAGAATTAAATCAATTTATGTGCATAAAGTTACATAAACTATCTATGTAAGGGTACCAAAGACATTGTTAACAGTGATGGCCTCAAGGGAGGGGATCTGATGGCTAGCGTAGGGGGCAGGAGAAAATTTACATTCCCTTGTTTATCCTTTTGTATCTTCTGAATTCAGTACTACATGTTTGTTTTGTCTATTCAAAAAATAATAATATTAATCAATTAACTATTTCAATGTTTGTTCAACAACAAAAAAAGAATTAATGGATAAAAATGTATAGCCTAATATTTTTGTTCCTCTTTTTATTTCCACATATTGTTATAGTGAAAATATATGTAGCTGTTTGAGTTGTTGGTTTTATGTTAAATCATGAAAGCAACCTGAAAACACATACTAAAATAATGAAAACTAGTGGATTTTCTAAAGGTTGCCGTAAAAGTGTTGGAAAATTTCCTGAGCGCACAGTCCAATATTCCGTGGCAGACACTGCACTACCTGATTGGGGAGGTGGTTTACGGTGGCCGGGTGACTGACAGCTGGGACAGGAGATGTTTAAACACCCTTCTCTACAAATTTTGCAATCCTGAGGTGCTGAAAGATGACTTCAGTTTCTCTACTGATGAGGTAAGAAAAGGATTTCATTTCTTAACATTACTTGATTATTTTTTAACTAAATATTGCTGCATTATTTAAAATCTGTATTTAATGTTCACTTTTAATGGCTTTTATTAACTTTCAGTATTACAAAAGTAAATTGCCATTACTCTACTAATTACCATTTCGTCTACCCATCCATACTCTCAAGACCCTCCACAGGGGCACAACCTGGAGTCTACACTATTAGATACAGCATTATGCTGGCCAGTAAATAAAAAGAATGATAAATGGTTCATGCCCTCCAGAAACCTAGAGTATAAAATACAGAGCACAAGGAAGTAGAAAAAAGCTCAACCTGTATTGATCTGACCCACGCTTGTCAATTGATGTCTGTTTCTCATTTAATGCTCAAAACAACTATGTGAAATAGATGTTATCCCCAGTTTCAGATGAGGAAACTGAGGTTCTCAGGGTGCAGTCACATACAGTAAGGAGAGCTGGGATTCAAGGATTTTACCCCAACCCCAAGCACCAAGAAGATGCGATTCTGCATCTTCCCTTGTCCTCTCTCTACTTAATGTTTAACTTCCATCTAGACCTCCCATCTTTGTGGAGCAAGAAACTCCAGTTTACACACAGCAGTTGTGCCCCTGGCAGATGGTTGCTAGCAGAGGCACAAATCCTGCAGACCTCCGGCCTGAAAACATGGAGGGAGGACTTGACATCAGTGTGATGGGTGGGAATTTGCATAGGGGAGGTGATGGAAGGTGAGAAGGAGGACGACGCCATCTGGGTGAGCATTCCTGTTAAGGCAGGAAAAGCTAGAAGTTGTTGTTTTTAAGATTTCCATTCTAAAAAACTGTTTAACATTTTAGTTGTTTAGAGTCTAAAGTCAACCCTTAAGGTAAAATTATCCTTGAAAATCTTTTAAATTGCAAAAAAAGAAAAAAAGTGCGGTGGGCATGGTTTTTGTATACAGGCTGTTACTTTGAGTACGCACAAGAGAATAAGAAATACAGTAACATGCGGCATACAATTCCATTGGCAGAATTCTGTCAGACTACAGAATGGGATTCTGAAACCGTGTATTTCAGTTACTTAGTTGCTTTAAACACTGGCAATTTTATGACAGTTCCAACTTGCCACCTCTTCCTGTTCCTTGTCAAAATCTTAGTTTCTGCAGATGAGTTTTTTTTCAGTACGCGGGCCTCTCACTGTTGAGGCCTCTCCCGTTGCGGAGCACAGGCTCCAGACGCGCAGGCTCAGCGGCCATGGCTCACGGGCCCAGCCGCTCCGCGGCATGTGGGATCTTCCCGGACCAGGGCACGAACCCATGTCCCCTGCATCGGCAGGCGGACTCCCAACCACTGCGCCACCAGGGAAGCCCCTCTGCAGATGAATTTTTTATCAGTGATTCTGCTTGTTAGTTGATGTTTCCCTGTGGCCCTCATTAATTGGTCAATGTTTTCCTTGAAGATATCAAGAAAGCCACCACTACCCACTTTCCTGGCCCTATGAACATTTGTCTTCTTTGTCAGTGATCAGTTATTCTTTTTTTTTTTCTCTCTAACATTTAAGGCCTAGGACCAGACATGACACAGAATGAGTATTCTGTACAGTGTTCTATTAGTCTAGCAGCCACAGAATCAGGTTGAGAGGCGGAGAGTTAAAGAATTTGGGGCAAGGTTTTTAACTTTCAGAATCCACCCTCTGGCCACAAATGTTTTACATTCTTTCCATATGCAAAATGCACTCACCTCCTCTCAGACACCTGCAAGTTCTCATTTCATTGCAGTGTTAAGGTCAAGGATCTTGTGAGGTCCTGGAGCAGATGAGACTCTTTGGGTGCAGGCCCTTGGGTATAACTCCTTAAGTGGTTCCTCTTCATATGAAGCTCTTTGAATTAAAAACACTTGATCTGGCCCAACCACCACCATATATATCACAGGGAGTGATGGGAAAAGCATAGGACTGTGCTTCCATGGACATTTCCCTTCAAAGAGGGGAAAGTGGAAGGCACGTAGCCCTCACTAGTCCACAGAAATTCTGAAATCCAAATGGATAAATGTAATTCATTTTTAAACATTGTGGGTTCCATATGAATCGATTTATAATCTAATAAAAACTGCACCTTGGGGCAGCGTGGCTGCATTGTTTTGGCTCAAGGTTTCTCGTAATGTTACAGTCAAGATATCAGCTGGGGCTGCTGTCGTGAAGGCTGAACTGAGGCAGGAGGATCTACTCCCAAACCCACAAGCTCATATGTTAGCCAGAAGTCTTAGTGCCTCAACATTAGGGACCACGGGGCTGCTTGATGGTCCTCAAAACATGGCAACTGTCACTCCCCAGTGTGAGTTAACTAAGAGAGAGAAAAGAAGCTGCAGTGCCTTTTAAGACCTGGTCTCCAAAGTCCCACTTCAGGGAGAAATGGGGAGATACTGGCCACAGGGTACAAACTTTCAGTTGTAAGATAAAGAGGCTCTGGGGATCTAATGTATAGCGTGGTGACTACAGTTAATAATGTTGCAGGAAGGGGGACCCCTTCCAGGGCCCGAGAGTGGGCTCTTGTCTGACACTCAGAAATGAATTGTCCGAGGAGACACACGTGCTGACAAAGCAAAAGACTTTATTGGGAAGAGGCACCTGGGCAGAGAGCAGCAGGGTGAGGGACCCCAGGAGAACTGCTCTGCCACGTGGCTCTCAGTCTGAGGTTTTATGGTGATGGGGTTAGTTTCCAGGTTGCCTCTGGCCAATCACTCTGACTCAGGGTCTTTCCTGGTGGTACCGCGCATCATTCAGTCAAGATGGTTTCCAGCGAGGAGGACTCTGAGAGGTTGGTAGGATATATGGACTGGAATCTCCTCTCTCCTTTTGACCTTTCCCGAATTCTTCCGATTAGTGATAGCTTGTTAGTTCCGTGTTCCTTACCAGGACCTCCTGTTGTAAGATGCCTCACGCTGGTGGCTGCTATTGGGCCTGGCCAGGGCGGGTGTCTTCAGTCGTGGTTCCCCTAACAGTAATACTGTACTGTATACTTGAAATATGCTAGAGAATATGAAGTGATGGATGTATTAATTAATTTGATTGTGGTAATTATTTCACAATGTATATTTATATCAAATCATCATGTTATATACCTTAAATATATATATATATATAGTTTTATTTGTCAATTATACCTCAGTAAAGCTGGGAAAAAAAGACAGAGGGTAGAATAATATATACTTTATGAGCTGAACTTTTTTACTAAAATTTGATTTTAAAGTTTAAGAAAAAAAAGTCCCACTCCATCCCTTTCATTTTATTTCTGTTTGATAGAAGCAGTCACTCAGTCCAGCCTCCAGTCAAGAAGAGAATTAGACTCCATCTTTTGAAGGGTTGAATGTTAAAGAACTTGACATATTTTTAACCAGCACAGCCACATTTATCATTATCACTTAATAGGTTTTTGAAGCCATATTTTTTCCTAATTAGTTGTGACCCTGGGGATCAGTCAAAGGAAAAACTGCTCTTACAGAGCTTTTTTTAATCCAGTCAGTACTTAGTTATAACTTACCAAGTGGGAGATATAGCTGGTAAACAGGAAGAAAGAGCTTTTTGTTTCCCTATTAAATAACTTTTTAATTTATTTTATTTTATTATTTTTCTGCTTACTTATTTTATAACTGGAAGTTTGTGCCTTTTGACCACCTTTACCAGTTTTGCCCACCCACCCCACATCTCCTCAGTGGTCAGTTATTCTTAAGATCATTCTCACGTTTCTTCTACAGGTTTTACCACAGTAAAATGATTTGTTATACTTGATTGCATCCATTATCTGTGGGTGTAGTTCACTGAGGCAATGGGTAGTCAGAATCACGCTAGCCTTTGAAATGTTTTTTTCCTTTTATGCAACTCAATATCAAAAAAGCAAAGAACCCAATGCAAAAATGGACAGAAGATCTAAATAGACATTTCTCCAAAGAAGATATACAGATTGCCAACAAACACATGAAAACATGCTCCACATCACTAATCATTAGAGAAATGCAAATCAAAACTACAATGAGGTATCACCTCACACCAGTTAGAATGGGCATCATCAGGAAATCTACCAGCAACAAATGCTGGAGAGGGTTATAGAGAAAAGGGAACCCTGTTACACTGTTGGTGGGAATGTAAATTGATACAGCCACTATGGAGAACAGTATGGAGGTTCCTTCAAAAATTAAAAATAGAATTACCATATGACCCAGCAATCCCACTACTGGGCATATACCCTGAGAAAACCATAATTCAAAAACACACATTCACCCCAATGTTCATTGCAGCACTATTTACAATAGCCAAGTCATGGGAGCAACCTAAATGCCCATCAACAGACAAACAAATATTGAGAGTTTTTATCATGAAAAGATGTTGAATTTTGTCAAATGCTTTTTGTGCATCTATTGAAGTGATCATAGGATTTTTATCCTTCATTCTTATATTGTGGTATATCACATTTTTTGATTTTCATATGTTTAGCCATCCTTACATCCCAGGGGTGAATCCCACTTGATCACTCTTTATGATCCTTTTAATGTAGTCTTGAATTTAGTTTGCTATTTTTTTTGAGAATCAAACAAGTAAGATTAAGTGTTAGGTGGTTTGTGTATTTAAGACAGAAGAGTGTGTTAATAAACAAAGGGATGGAAAATGGGAAGCTGAAGCTACAGAACAGAAAAAATACTCCAAAACAGCTATGCGGAGCACAGGGGCAGGAATCAACTTGACTCAGAACTGGAAGGGAAAGAGGGGAAAAAAGAGACAATGGATGGAGATTTATAGAATTTTGTATAGGGGAAGGCCAGAAGGTTGAGATTACTTATACTTAATGGCTTGTGAAGGTAATCTTCCCAGATAAGGGGAAAGAGGTGGGTAGGAAGAGGGGTGGCAGGAAAGAAGATGGATTAAAGAACTTGAGAAAAATGATAAAAGACTAGCCAGGATGGAAACTTGCAAGTGTTTTATCCAAAGCACTTTTTTTTTTTTAATTATTGATTTATTTATTGGCTGTGTTGGGTCTTCATTGCTGCGTGTGGGCTTTCTCTAGTTGCGGAGAGCGGGTGCTACTCTTCGTTGCGGTGCGTGGGCTTCTCAGAGCGCAGGCTCAGTAGTTGTGGCACACGGGCTTAGTTGCTTCGCGGCATGTGGGATCCTCCGGGACCAGGGCTCGAACCCGTGTCCCCTGCATTGGCAGGCGGGTTCTTAACCACTGCGCCACCAGGGAAGCCCCTGTCCAAAGCACTTTTAGATTATGCTGATTTGCCTTGGTTTTAGCCTTCAGATTTCTCATTAAGTACTTGCAGTTGGAAAACAGCATCCTCTTGCCAAGTTATTTATCCCTGGCAATTGAGTCTGTCACCAAAGTTTGCAGATATGTTCTTAATGATCCCAACGACAAATCTTTCGAAAATTATGTGCCTGTGTCTAAACCCCAACAGAAACATGCCTACAAGTCAATTAAACCCCTCAGTTCCTGGGTTAATGATCTCATCCAGAGGCTGAATTTCTTTAATACCTGGGCCCGAATGGCTTACACTGCAATACATCGTCCATATGTATGAAAGCTGCTTTACATTTCTTCTTCATTTTTGTTTTGAGCTTAATGGTTTTACAGCATAATTTCACATGCCCGGCCTCTTTGGGTTCTCATAGCAACATGTGAATTTAAGCAAAGGAGGGATTCTTATCTTCAGTTTAGAAGGAGGAAATGGAGACCTAAGAAGTTGAGAGTTTCTGCCGAGGTCACTCTGCCCTAAGAGACAGAGGTAGAAACAGAACCTGGTACATTCCTTTTTCTGTTATGCTTGTGACACTAGCAGGATAATTTGAAAGGCATGAGAGAGTAGTTCACACTTAAGGAGTACCTCACAGGGTGTCAAACATTTTTCGAAGTGCTTTACTCAAACTAACTCAATTCTCATAGTAACCCTATGATATGAAGTAGGTATTATTATTTATCATCCTCATTTTAGAGATGAGGAAACTGAGATACAAAAGCATGGAGTAACTTGCCCAAGGTTTCACAGCTAGAAAGTGGAAGTATTAAGATTTGAACACAGAAAATCTAGTTCCAAAGTCTGTACCAAACTGTCTCTTACACCACTGAACAATAAGTAAGTGTTACTGTTTGAAGGCAGTAACTCAAAACCAATCCACAAGATTCCACAAGGCCCAGCCAGGATTCCTTCTGTAATAACAACATCCCTTATTACCCAAATCCAATGTGTTCCAGTGCTTTGTGGTCTCAAAAGCTTTAAAGCCATAGCTGGTTTTCATTAAAGTACAGGACTAGGGTCCAGAGAAGGGGGAGAGCTTGAGATGAAAAGAAAAGGAGGAATCTAGGAGAGGCTGGAAGAAATTGCTCAGATCATCTGAAAATGTGCAATTATAGTGCCCCTAACTACACCAACCTGTGGTCTGCCTTCCAATAGGTATATGAGACTTGTCACAGCTTGGAAGCACTCCAGCTCATCACCTAGCCAAAACCCTCAACACCCCACTGATCAAAAGGATGAGTTCTCTGAAGGATTTCCTGCAAGATACTGGCTCCCAGCTTTCTTCTTTCCACAAGGTGAGCACGAGAACCGGGACCAGAGATACCTGGTCCAGACAGGTCTGTCTCCAGTCCCTCCACCAGCACTCCCCCATGTCTCCCTCCCCTCTAGGATTAGAGGCCCCTATGACATCCCTACCCACCCCCCAGCAGGTACCAGGACCTCTTGCATGCACTAGAGCAGTCTCTCTTCTCCCTCCCCACCCACATCCCTCCCTCGCCCCATCTCCTCATGAACCAAAATAAACCCACATCCTTGTCAGACCTCACCTGCACCCCAGCAGGTGTCTCACTTTCTCATCTCTATGCCATTAATTCTATGAGGTCAGAGGCCAACAACACTAGATTCCTCCCAAAGGCGCCTACATTTTAAGAGTGGACTCCTGGAGATGGGCACCTACCCGAGGGATTGATTCATTTGTTCATTTAATAAGAATAAATAAATGTTTGCCGGGTCCTAGGCCCCACCAGCTTGGCACAAACGTCCAGCAGATATCTAGCTAGAGCCTGTTACAATAATGTGTGGTCGGGGTATGATGGGTGTTGTAAAGGGGCAGCACTAGACTGTAAGCTCCGTGAAGGCAGGAACCAGGTCTGTTTTTACTCCCTATTGTATTCCAAGCACCTAATGCAGCCCTCACCACCGAAAAACTTCTCAATAAATATTCAACATTTGAAGAAAGAGCAAATGGCTTTCTGAATGAATATAAGAATAGATGAATACTCTTGGAGCCTGAAACAGGGAGACCAGAACTAAGGGTCAGGGAAGGCCACTAAGGAAACAACTTCTAAGAAGAGACTTGAAGCTTGTTACCAGTTAAGCATTATCCAGGTCAGGACCGAACAAGAGGAGAGTAATTAACACCCTTAGTACTTACTGTAGAGTACTTACCCGGTGCCAGGCACTCTTCTAAGGACTTTGGATATATGAAGTCATTCAATTCTCATGACAATCTTATGGTGGTGTTACTATTATTATCCCTATTTTCAGACAAGAAAACCTTGGCAGAGAGAAGTTAAGTAATTTGTCCAAAGTCACACAGCTACTAAGGGACTGAACCAAGATTTGAACTTAGCCTGCCTAACTTGGAAATTCCCATGTTTAACCACTCCACTAAACTGGGAATTGTATTTTTATTAGAGAGAATACCATTCAAAGGCACAGAGGTGAGAGAGGAAAAAAGCGCATTAGAGAAACCAAGTGTTCATCATGACCACAGCCACAGGCCGACAAAGGGAGAATGGTTAGGATGAAGCTGGAGAGATGAGCGCAGGCCAGCTCCCAGGGAGCCTGCTCCCTCCAGCGGCAATGGGAACCACTGCCATGCTCTAGGCAAGGGCCCCATGGTCTGATGGCTGCAGCACGGAAGAAGGGTGAGGGTGGACTGGAGAAGCTCGGGACTGGAGTCTGGGTCCTGGTCACTTAGGCACCTGCTTTATTCTCATCAAGAGTTGGTGGTGACATGGATGTGGACAGCGGTGGTGGAGTCGAAGAGAAGTCGTTGACTAGAAGGACATTTAGGAAGCAGAACCAGCTGGACTCCACGTTTGAGAGGATGGGGTGAGAGGGAGGGAGAAGCTAAGCATGACTCCAGGTTTCTGGCTTGGAAAGCTGGGTGGAGGCCGATGTCATTGACTGAAATAGGCAACTCAGAGAGAGGAGCAAACTGATAAATGAGAGTCATGTCAAGTTTGAGATGTTCGGAGAACACCAACACCATGTCCAGTAAACGGTTATACAGGTCTGGAGCTCAGGACATACACCTGGCCGGACAGAGCCAGTGCAGCCAGGAGTCACTGAGCACCCAGACAGGGCCGCAGTGTGACAGCTGCTGCCACAGGCACAGAGGTGGCCAAAACCCAGGTCTTGTCTCCTGGAGCCTTTAGCCTTCTGAGAGGGGCACAGAGGAGAAGGTCACTTCTGTCTGGGCCAGAAGAGATAGATTCTTGGGCCTTGAAGAATTGTAGGGAAATTTGAGAAAGATCACCTAAGGCAGTTGGCTGAGCAAGGACACGAAGTCAGGCTCACTGTCTTAGTGGGTATTTCGGTAGCAGCAGAGTAGAGGAGATACGCCAATCTGGCAGGGTGCTAATTACCCAGTCGAGGAAACTAAAATTTCCTGTGTGCACTGGTGTGGTGGCTTCTAGGCAGCGGCTTTACTTGATCAAGAAGTAGTCTGGAGGGACTTCCCAGGCTGTCCAAAAAAAAAGTAGAATGGAGTCACTCAACTGACAATGTATGCAGAATGGATCAAACAAGGGAAAGAGGAACTGACGGCAAGGAGAACAGTTAAGAGTTGTGTTAGGTATCTTGATATCAAACTACAGAATGTAATCCAGACTTGTAAGCAAAAGAGGGCAAGTTATAGGTGCATATAAGTGGAAAGGAAGCCAAGGGGGTCTGGCTTCAGGCATGGCTGGATTCAGGTGGTCAGTCATCCTCCATGTCACTCTCTGCCTGCCTCCTCATATCTTAGCTCTGTTTCCACTATATCTCGGTCTCATTTTTGTTTGTTTGTTTTGTTTTTGCTGCTGTACCTAGCCTTTCTCCATGCAACCAAGGGAATAAATGGCCACAAGCAGTTGAGCAACTCCAGAGGAAAAAGAGCCTTCCTTTTCCCAATACCCATGTGTCATTTTGAGAAACGCTGTGACACACTTGGGGCTTGGCCTTGCCCCCTGGGACCCATGTTTGTTGCCAGGAAGATGAGGTACTGTGATTGTTGCCAAGATTGGGTCAAAAGTGGGTAAGGTCCCAGGACCCATAGCCCCTCTACACCCATATTGAATATGGGAGGGGGGCACTGGTCCTACAAAAGAACCTGAGTTCCCCAGGAAGCTGCTGGCCAGACTGATATCACCAAGGCCCGAGAGAGGCAGCTGGATTTACACTCTCCTCCCACCCAGCCCAGTCTCACACCCACCTCTTGCATTTCTTTACTCTTTCTTCTCCACTCTTCCTTTCCCATGAGATATCAGTGTTGCTAATCCCCAAGGGAAACGTTGGGATGTGCACAGCCCCTAAATCCCTGAGACTCACAAGGAACTTGGTGTATGTTTTTCTCCAAAGCCTTTCTTATTGCTGTGCTTCAAGACCATGGAAGGTCCCAAGGAATCTCTATAGATGCCCTGACTTTTACCCATCATGTGATCTCTGACACCACTGCCATGAAAGATGAGGAGTTCTCCATAATCATCCAGAAGAAACTCAACATAGTCAGGAGGACCTGTAGGTACTGGAGTACTTCAGAGGTTGGAAAGAGTAATCATTCGTTCATTCAATCAATCCATCAATCAGTCCCTCAAGAAAACTTTGTTCCTCATTTACCACGTGCCCCGCCCTATACTAGGCACTAGAGCGTGGTGCTGTCCCCATCAAATCCGAATGCCATCTCTCCCACTCTTCTTCTAGGGGGTTGGAAAAAATTATAAAGAAATTAAATGAATAAAAGATTTAAATAAGTACAGTAAACGAACTTTGTAACTCTCCCCTGACATAAATGAAGACTGAATGCTGCTAGGTTGGGATTTGAAGGTGGCATTTCAAACCAGTGGGGCAAACCTCTCCTGAGGGTGGCTCAGCTGAACTGCCTGCCACCCAGCAGCCTACTCATTCCAGAGTTCAGTTAGGTTCAAGGAGACACCCCCAGCCAGCCTGCAATGAAACTCAGGGCACTGGGCAACGTCCTGATTATGAATACAGGCAGTTTAGGCGGGGAGTGTGAGTGTTCAGACAGCCAGATGGCCGAGGCGCAGACACCCAGATGCCCAAGGCCACCCCCAGCCCAGTCACTCTCCCACCATTGCCCCACTGATGTGAAGGCCATTGTTGTTGTTTACTAAACTCCAGTCTGTTCTTGGCATCTATTTCTCTATTCCAGGACCAACACCACACATGTCTAGAAGCTGTAAAGTTATATGTGGAGACTTGGTAGAGCAAGTCAGTCCTCGTTTTTCCTTTTTTTAATCAAATTTTTATTATATTTTTACTGTTTTTTATTGTGGTAAAATATACATAACATAAAATTTACCATTTTAACTACTACTTTTTTTTGTTTTGTTTTGGCTGTGCTGGGTCTTCATTGCTGCACACAGGCTTTCTCTAGTTGTGGCGAGCAGAGGCTACTCTTTGTTGCAGTGTGCGGGCTTCTCATTGCAGTGGCTTCTCTTGTTGCGGAACACTTCCTGGCTTGCAGACAGCTGCCTTCTAGCTGTGTCCTCACATGACCTTTCCTTGGTGTGCATGTGTGGAGAGAGAGAGCAAGCTCTCTGATGTCTCTTCTTGTAAGGACATTAATCCTACTGGATCAAGACTCCCATCCACATGACTTTAATTACTTTTTTAGAGGCCCCATCTCTAAATACAGCTACACTGGGTGTTAGGGCTTCAACATATGAATTGGTGGGGGTCGGGGGGTGTATAAATATTCAGTCCATAACACCACATTTTGTTCATCCACTCATCTGTCCATAGACACTTGAGTCATTTCCATCTTTTGGCCATTGTGAACAGTGCTGCTATGAACATGGGTATGCAAATATCTGTTTGAGTCCCTGTTTCAGTTCTTTTGGGTAGATATCTAGGAGTGGAACTGTTGGATCATATGGTAATTCTGTTAAAATTTTTGAGGAAATGGCATACTCTTTTCCATAGTGGCTGCACCATTTTACATTCCCACCAACAGTGCACAGCGTTCTAATTTCTCCACATCCTCACCAATACTTGTTATTTTCTGGCTCTTGATAGTAGCCATCCCAAAGGATGTGAAGTGGTATCTCATTGTGCTTTTGATTTACATTTCCCTAATGACTAGTGGTACTGAAATCTTTTCATGTGTTTATTGGCCATTCGTATATATTCTTTGGAGAAATATCTATTCAAGTCCTCGGCCCCTTTTTAATCAGGATTTCTTGGTTATTGTTGTTGAATTGTAGGAGTTCCTTATATATTCTGGATGTTAATTCCTTATCGGATATATGAGTTGCAAATATTTTCTCCCATTCTGTGGGTTGCCAATTCACCTGTCGATAGTGTCCTTTGATGTATAAAAGTTTTTAATTTTGAGGTAGCCCAATTTATCTATTTTTTGTTGTTGTTGTCTATGCTTTTGGTGCCATAACCAAGAAATAATTAACAAATCCAATGTCATAAAGCTTTTCCCCTATGTTGTCTTCTAAGAGTTTTATAGTTTTAGCTCTTCCGTTTAGGTCTTTGATCCATTGTGAGTAAACTTTTGTGTATAGTGTAAGGTAACAGTCCATATTGTACATTGATATCCAATTTAACCAACACCATTTGTTGAAGAGGTTGTCCTTTCCCCATTGAATATCTTGGCACCTTTGTTGCAAATCATTTGAGCATATACATGTTTATTTCTGGGTTCATTCTCTATTCTGTTCCATTGTTCTGTTGTCTGTCTTTGTGCCAGTTGCACACTATTTTGATTAGTGTAGCTTTGTAATAAGCTTTGAAATCAGGAAGTGTAAGACCTCAAACTTTGTTCTTCAATATTACCTTGTTTATTCAGTTATCCTTGAGATTCCATATGAATTTTTAAGATGGATTTCTCTGTTTCTACAAAAAACATCATTGGGATTTTGATAGAGACTATGTTGAATCTGTAGATCACTTTGGGTAGTATTGGCATTGGCGTTGTCATCCAATCCATGAACTCATTGTTCCTTTTTAAAACTATCTTGACTTTTGTACCTTTTCTCTTCTAGGTGAATTTGAGAATAGGCTGACCATATTTCACTTTTTAAACAACCTGTTGGGATTTTGATCAGCTTACATTACATTTACCTATAAATCTGGGGAAGAATTACTATCTTTTTAAAATTGAGTTTTTCCAATATCGAGTTGGCCAAAAAGTTTGGTTTTTCCCATAAGATGGCTCTAGTAGCGCTTAGTTTTGTTAGATTGTATTGTGACAGCTGTCATATCAGGGTGCATTTTTAAAAAAGCATCAAAATTGGTGAATTTTTGTGTAGCCATTTTAATATCGAAGATGGAAGAAAAAAAGCAACATTTTTGGCCTATTATGCTTTATTATTTCAAGAAAGGTTAAAACACAGCTGAAACGCAAAAAAAGATTTGTGCAGTGTTTGGAGAAGGTGCTGTGACTGATCAGACGTGGCAAAGTGGTTTGCAAATTTTCGTGCTGGATATTTCTCGCTGGACGATGCTCCACAGTCGGGTAGACCAGTTGATAGCCATAAAATCGAGACATTAATTGAGAACAATCAATGTTATACCACGCGGGAGAGAGCCAACGTACTCAAAATACCCAAATCAAGCGCTGAAGATCATTTGCACCAGCTTGGCTATGTTAATCGCTTTGATTGTTTGGGTTCCACATAAGTTAAGCGAAAAAAAACCTTCTTGACCGTATTTCCACATGCGATTCTCTACTTAAACATAATGAAAACGTTCCATTTTCAAAACAAATTGTGATGGACTATAAAAAGTGGATACTGTACAATAATGTGGAACAGAAGAGATCGTAGGGCAAGCGAAATGAACACCACCAACCACACCAAAGGCCGGTCTTTGTCCTAAGAAGGTGATGTTGTGTATGTGCTGGGATTGGAAAGGAGTCCTGTATTATGAGCTCCTTCCAGAAAACCAAACGATTAATTCCAAGAAGTACTGCTCCCAATGAGACCAGCTGAAAGCAACACTTGGCAAAAAGCGTCCAGAATTAGTCAACAGAAAACGCAGTCTTCCATCAGGATAACGCAAGACCTCATGTTTGTTTGATGACCAGGCAAAAACTGTTAGAGCTTGGTTGGGAAGTTCTGATTCAGCCTCCCTATTCACCGGACATTGCACCTTGGGATTTCCATTTATTTCGGTCTTTACAAATTCTCTTAATGGAAATAATTTCAATTCCCTGGAAGACTATAAAAGGCACCTGGAACAGTTCTTTGCTCAAAAAGATAAAAAGTTTTGGGAAGGGCTTCCCTGGTGGCGCAGTAGTTGAGAGTCCGCCTGCCGATGCAGGGGACACGGGTTCATGCCCCGGTCCGGGAGGATCCCACGTGCCGTGGAGCGGCTGGGCCCGTGAGCCATGGCCGCTGAGCCTGCTCGTCCGGAGCCTGTGCTCCGCAATGGGAGAGGCCACAACAATGAGAGGCCCGTGTACCGCTAAAAAAAAAAAGTTTTGGGAAGATGGAATTATGAAGTTGCCTGAAAGATGGCAGAAGGTAGGTGGAACAAAACGGTGAATACGCTGTTCAATAAAGTTCTTGATAAAAATGAAAAATATGTCTTTTATTTTTACTGAAAAAACCAAAGGAACTTTTTGGCCAACCCAAATAGAGACATGGTTTCTCTTTCTTTACTTAGGTCATTTGTATTCTTTAGTGAGTTTTGTTTTCGTCACATTGGTCTTAGAAAATTCTTGTTAGATTGTTTTCCTAAGTGGTTTATAATTGTTGCTATTGTGAATACGATTTAAAAAATTTTTATTTTGTATTGGAATATCGTTGATTTATAATGTGTTAGTGTCAGCAAAGTGATTTAGTTATACATATACATATATCTATTCTTTTTCAGATTCTTTTCCCATATAGGTGATTACAGAGTATTGAGTAGAGTTCCCTGTGCTATACAGTAGGTCCTTGTTGATAATTTATTTTATATGCAGTAGTGTATATATGTTAATCCCAACCTCCTAATTTATCCCACCCCCCACCTTTCCCCTTTGGTAACCATAAATTTGCTTTCTAAGTCTGTGGGTCTGTTTCTGTTTTGTAAATACATTCATTTGTATCATTTTTTTAGATTCCACATATACGTGATATCATGCAATATTTGTCTTTCTCTGACTTCACTTAGTATGATAATCTCTAGGTCCATCCATGTTGCTGCAAATGGCATTATTTCATTCTTTTTTATGGCTGAGTAATATTCCATTGTATATATGTACCACATCTTCTTTATCCATTCCTCTGTTGATGGACATTTAGGTTGCTTCCATGTCTTGGCTATTGTAAATAGTGCTGCTATGAACATTGGGGTGCATGTATCTTTTTGAAGTATGGTTTTCTGTGGATATATGCCCAGGAGTGTGATTGCTGGATCATACGGTAGCTCTATTTTTAGGTTTTTAAGTAACCTCTGTACTGTTCTCCATAGTGACTGCACCAAATTACATTCCCATCAACAGTGTAGGGGGGTTGCCTTGTGAACAGGATTTTTAATGCCCTCCAAATTACTCTTTGTCCTCTACCTGGGGTTAGCCAAACTTGAGGTTAAGGGCACAGTTGTCTAAGACTAATTCTGCCTAAGACTCCTCACATCAAATGAAAAACCACCCTTAGGCTTAATAATATGTTAGAAAGACTCATAGAGCTTCAGGAAAGTGTCACAATTACAGTTTTATTATGGCAAAAGGATACAAATCAGAACCAGCCAAAGGAAGACACACATAGGGCAGAATCTAGGACTGGGAGGGTTCCAAATACAAAGCTTCCACATCTTCAGGGATGTGTTACCCTCCTGGTATCGAGGTGTAGCTAGGTGTGTGTGGAGTATTGCCAACCCAGGAAGCTCACCTGGGTTGTTCAGTGTTCAGTTTTCGACTGGGCTTTCATTATGTAGCCATGTTCGATTGAATCACTGCTCACATGGCTGAATCCAATCTTCAGTCTTCTCGCATCCCCAGAGGCTGGGCTGCTATCATTTGGCTCAATGTCACAGACCTCTAATATTACAGTGGCTCTTTCTGGAATAGCCAACCCCCACCCTGAGTCATCTCATTAGCATCAACTATCCAGGGACCACCAACAACCACCTCATTAGCATAAACCTTCAGGGGGAGTCCCAGGAGCCCACCATGAATAACAAATTCCAAGGGTTTAGAGGTCACCTTCCAGGAACCAGGGACATAGGCTAGCCAAATTCTTTATTATACATCCTTTTCCTCATCTCTTTTTTTTTCCCTAATTTAAACTGGCCAAGTTTGTCTATTTCATTTACTTTTTCAAATAAACCAAATTTTGCCTTTATTAATTAACTCTAATGGTGTTTTGTTCCTTTGCTTTCCCTTCTTTAACCTCTGTTTATCTTTTTAGTTCCTTCTGCTTTCTTTGGGTTTATTGCTCTTTTACTAGTTTCTTTCTGCTTGTTTTCACTGAGGTATAACATATACAGAGTAACGGTCACAAATCTTAAGTATTCCACTCAGCTACTCAGATCGAGCTATAAGACTACTGTCAGTCACCACCTCAGAAGGCTCCCTCACATCCCGTCCTAGTTAATGCCCTCCTCAAAGGTAATCACTATTCCGGCTTTTAGCATCATCAATTACTTTTCCTATCTTGACCTTTGTATAAAAGGGATCATGCAGCATGTATCTTTTGTGTCTAGTTTCTTTTGCTCAACGTTACATCTGTGAGGTTCATCCTTATTCTGCATATAGTAATTACTCCTTTTCATCACTCTGTAGTATTCTACTGTGTTAATGTTCCACAACTTATCTGTACTCTGACTGATGGACATTAGGGTTGTTTTCTGTTTAGAACTATTATGATTAAATGTGCTTTAACATTATTGTATATGCCTTTTGATGGACATAAATACTCATTTCTCTTGAATACATACCTGGGAATTACATTGAGGGTCATATATTTAGCTTAAGTGTAGATACTACCAAATCATTTTTGAAAGTGATTGTACCAATCTACAGACCTATCAGTAACGTGTAAGATTAGTCCACATCCTTGCCAACGTTTGGTATTGTTTATCTTTTAATTTTTGTCATTCTGGCGGGTATGTATTGATATCTCTTCATGGTATTAATTTGCATTTCCTTGGTGACTAATGAAGTTGAACACCATTTAATATGCTTATTGACATGTGAATATCCTCTCTTGTGAAATTCCTGTTTGAGTCTTTTGCCCACATTTTAATTGGGCTGTCTTTTTGTTATTGATTTACAGAAGTTCTTTATATATTCTGGACATGTCTTTTGTCAGATATATACATGGATATATGTATCAGAAGTTTCTTCTGCCAGTATGTGACTTACCTTTTTACTTTATGATGTCTTCTTTTTCTCTGTTTTAGTAAAATCCAGTATATCCATCTTCTCTTTGGGGGTTAGTATTTTTGAGTGTCCTTTTTAAGCAATATTTGCCTATCTCAGGGTCATGAAAGTATTCTCCTATGTTATCTTCTAGAAGGTATATTGCTTTACCTTTCACATTTAGGCTTATGATCCACATAGAACTGAGTTTGTGTGTAATGAGGTGGGGTCAAAAGTCATTTTTTCCATATGAGTATCCAAGTATTGACTTGGCACCCTTTCCTTTTTATTGAAATGGTCATCCTTACCCTACTTCTTCTTTGTCACAGATCAAGTAATTTTATATGCCTGGGCCCATTTCTTGAGTCTCAGTTTTGTTCCATTGACTTACTTGCCTCTCTTTGTGCCAGCACCACACTCTTTTAATTACTGTAGCTTATAGTAATTCTTAATATCTGGTAGTATAAAGTCTTCCAACTTTTCTCTTTTTCCTTAAAGTTGTCTTGCTTTTTGGAGAACCGATATCTTAGCAATACTGAGACTTTCAATCATGAATATTTATTTAGATCTTTTAAAACTTCTGTAGCTTATGTTGATCTTAAACATTTATTTAAATGCATATAGTTTGGTGCAGCTACTATGGAAAACAATGTGGAGGTTCCTCAAAAATTTAAAAATAAAACTACCATGTGATCCAGCAATTCCACTTCTGGGAATATACCTAAAGGAAACAAAAACCCTATGTTTCAGAGATATCTGCATTCCCATGTTTATAGCAGCATTACTTACAATAGATAAGATATAGAAACAACCGAGTGTCCACTGATGGATAAATGGATAAAGAAAATGTGGTATATATGCATAGAATGGAATATTTTTTCTAGTTTTACTGAGATATAATTGACATACAGCACTGTATAAGTTTAAAGTATACAGCACAATGATTTCGATGGACCCTTAGGTTGCTTCCATGTCTTGGCTATTGTAAATAGAGCTGCAATGAACATTTTGGTACATGACTCTTTTTGAATTACGGTTTTCTCAGACTTTTTGACTTAGATATATTGTGAAATGATTACCACAAAAAGTCTAGTTAACACCCATAGATACAAAAAGAAAAAGAAAAATGTTTTTTTCCTTGTGATGAGAACTCTTGGGATCTACTCTCTAATATACAATGGAATAAATATTATTCACCCGTAAAAAATAAGGAAATCTTGCCATTTGCAACAACATGGATGGACCTTGAGGGCATTATGCTAAGTGAAATAAGTCATACAGAGAAAGACAAATACTGTATGATCTCACTTATATGTGGAATCCAGAAAAACGAAAACAAAAACAAATTCAGAGATACAGAGAACAGACTGGTGGTTGCCAGAGGCTGGGGTAGGGAGGTGAGTGAAATGGGTAAAAGTGGTCAAAAAAGTACAAACTTCCAGTCATAAAATAAATTAAGACCTGCAATGTAATGTACAGCATGGAGACAATAGTTAATGATACTGTATTGCATATTTGAAAATTGCTGAGAGTAAATATTAAAAGTTCTCATCACAAGAAAAAAATTATAAATATATATGGTGATGAATGTCACCTAGACTTATTGTGGTGATCATTTTGCAATATATACATGTATCATGTCATATACCTGTGTGTGCGTGTGTGTGTCCAGTGCTGTGCTAGGTGGTGCAAGTACAGAGATGAACAAAATAAGGCTCCTGCCCTCCAGAAGATCGCAATCTGAGAGTGATGGCACTGTTGCTTATTAGCCAACGTTTACTGAGTATCTCCTGTGTGCCAGATACTGTGCTAAGCTCTTTATCTGTATTATTTAATCCTCAAAAAGTATCGTCATTTTATAGATCAGGAAACTATGGTTCAAAGAGGGTGAAGGGCCTGACCGCACACTTTTGAGACAAAAGAGGCTCTTCTTCCCTTACAGAAATGGTCTTGTTCTGACTTCACCAGACCTTCTCTTTCCACTGAAAAACCAACCCTGAGAATTCAATGCTGAGAATTCAGAAAATTGGATAAATGTCAAAATGTGTTTCTGTAGGTAGATTTTTATTATTGAGCACCAATTATGTTGAGTAATCATAAAAATTCCTATATTATCTTAAGGCCACCTATGTACTATGTGGTGTATCAACCAAATTTTATACATGAATAAACTGCCGCTCAGAGAGATTAAGTGACTGGCCCAAGCTCACATGGCCAGGAGGACGCAGGGCTAGGATTCAAAGCCATGTTCATCGTCACATTACCTCAACAGTGGGTCCACTGGCAGAAAACAAATCCCACGTCTCCACAAATGAAGATCAAACAATCCGTTCTGTCTGTAATAAGGGGGGTTAGGGAGGGTGGGGCTCACACCCAGAACTAGACTCTGTAACAAACAGCCATGAACAAAATATTAACGTCTGCTGACTTTGGTGTCTAGGAAATTGTACTGTCTGAAAGTCACATTATCAAAAACACATACACTGAGAATCTAATTACACACAGCACTATAGAAAAGAATTATAAAGACCTAGCCCCTGTCATTTAGGAATCAATAAGAAAATGATAAAACATAGGATTTTAACAAAGGATACAAGGTGGGATCTTATATGGTCCAATTCATTTGTTAAAATAGTTTTAGGAATGATCCACAATCTGCTAAAACAAAACATTCCATGAGTTACGGAAACCACCAATAAGCAAAGCCTTTTCCTCAAAGAGTACAAAAATAAGACCAAGAATCACATGATGTGATATTTTTAGCCTACTTGGTGTTGGTGCATATTCGAAACACCCATGTTCTGCAAAGCCGTGTCACACTGGGAAGAGAGATGAAGACATGAAAGTGTCTCATCTCATTTCACTGACACACAAATGCCTCTCTCACAAACATGTACTATCATCTTTCACATGCACTTAGGTACTTTTGTGAGTAATAATACAAATTCATTTGAAAGTATTACTGAGTGTATGATACTTTTGATCATTCCTCTATTTGCTCAAAGAGCAAATACTAAATCCATGACCACTGTCTGGGAGTTGGGACCCTCCACTAACCCCTTTCAAGCTCCAACTTCTGAGAGCCTCAATGCAAACAGCAGTTTGCAAGGGGTCCCAGTTTGCCTTGTGGTCCAGGAGGGTCCCAAAGGATCCTAGAAAAATACAGGACTTGGGTGGGGCGTGGTAATCTAAGGGCTCCTGTTTTGGTCCCAATGATCCCAGAGTGAGTTAAAAGCCCCCAAAAAAAAAAAAAAAAAAAAAGAGACTCCAAAGTGATCAAAGCAACATCTTATTTTCAACTTTATTTCCAACTTAAAACTTCATTATAAAACTTGTCAAATAAACATGTCAAAAACAAAATTAAAAACAAATTGTAGCTGATGATATCCAGAAACTGCAGCACTGTGCTGGAAACAGCTCTTTTCTCATTACCAAGGAAAGAATTAAAGGTCCTTCTTCCTCCCCTAAAGCTTCACTGGTGAATCTAGTATAGAATAGGCTGGGACGCCATTTTTTGACGCCAGGAGAGAAGCATTAAAAAAACTGCTTGCATACATCAGTACTAATAAGACACTGAAAATTTCACCAAAACGATGTTTAAAGAAAGACTAGAGGATGCGGAATGTTCTTCATGATCACATTAACGTAAGTTCTGTTATATACACTTCGAACTGCAGCGTAGAACAAACACTGCATATCTAAATGGCTCATATGTAAAATGTATAATTGAAAACCCAAACATATACACTATATTTATTAGATTCCCCTATGTTTAAGATTCTGGAGAACAATTTAACTCTGAATACGAAACCTTAGTGAATTTGCTACTGTTCCATCATAGGACAATTAATAATGAGACTGTATCAACTGAAGTAGCATCTAATGGCTAAAGCTACCTTATGCACAGCTATTAAACTAAAAGAAATGATTTTAAACTATTCCCTTAAATTGTATTTAGATGATAAATAGCTTTCTAAAGATGAATACAACACTCCTTTACAGGGAGTAGAGTTCTGTAAATATAAAGGCTACGCAAAATACAGTATAAACTGCCTGAACTAACAGTAGCAAAAACACAGTTTAATTTAAAAAGTCAAAAACATATAAAAATATTAGCCTTTCAGAAATGGCAAATTTTCCAACACCACTCTGTGTAAAAATGTTTAAATAGTGATGTTATTCCAAAAATATATATTTATTCTATTTTTCTATTTGCAACAGTTTATAAAGGCAAACAAACACCTGCGGTTGAGGTAGCAAAGCCAAATTCACAAACTTTGGATTAGGAAAAATACCCTTCCTACTCTTAATAGCATCTTTCATACAATATTAAATGAGTTCCACTTCTTTCAAAATGTTTAATTCGCATGTAGTACTTTACAAAACTTAATTTAAAATACTGCAAATGTTTGTTAAAAAGATACTTAGTCCCGAAAATTATTTCACATTCAAAATACTATACAGAAAAATCTGAAGTCCCCATATATTACATAAAAGCTATGTATTTACAGTTTCAAATGCAGTTTTACAAGTTGAGGTTAAGCAAACCACTACTAATGGTCTTCATTAAACAGTGTCCACTATCAATCATCCCCCTTCCCGTACAGCACTGGACAGAGAGGACCAGTTTTTACTTTCAAATCACATAGCTAGTAAATGATTTAATTTAAAGGGAAACAAATTCTATTCTCTTAATGCAATAAAATATAAATGTACTTTAAAATGTAACTGTTTTCATTTAAGAAAAACCAACTAGACAAAGGAGTCAAACTTTGAAAGGTAATCAAAAACCCTAAACATCAACAGTATTCCGTGCATTTGTAAGACTATTTTCTGTTTTCAGATTTTTAAGGATTGAAAACTTCCTATGAGAATGCAAATTCTAACATCTTTATTTATATTTTCCTTATGTTAATTGTTATGATTTAATAAAAATGAACACGGCTACATTAAAAGACTCACTACTTGGCTCTATAGTCCTGCCTCAAAAAGAAAGAGAAACATAAAGATCCTGTCAGTGCAACGAAAGGTTCATTTTGGGTTTTTTTCCTTTTTTTGCCAATGGAACCAAAACTGCAGGAGCATTTAGACAGCGCCTAGACCAGAATCAGTAGATGTATGGGAATATGCGGTACGGGACGCGCTGGCAGTACTTCTCCCACGCCAGGCCGTACTTCTTCCTACAGTGGCGTTCATCGCGAGCCTCCCGGTGCACCAGCAAAATGGTGAAATAAATCACGTAGAAATAAGGAAGAATGTGATTGAAACCTGGGGACAGCAACAGTAAATAGTACTAGGTATTTTTATTATCACTACACAACTACACAGTATTGTTTCCTGCTGGTCCCCAAATCGTCTAAAAATGGACCATCCCGTTACTTCATTTTCTCCAATGGGGGAAACAACTACACCGGTTCATAAAATCCCACTAGTGTGTGGCAGGAGGTAGTATTTGAATTAAAAGCTATTCAGAGAACAGTGATTAATCCACCCTAACAATCCTTCAAAATCAGAACCTCTGTATTTAAAGCAAATCTCCCCGTTTCCTCCCCGCCGGTGCTCAGGAAGAGGACGGCAGGCCACCCGTGAGGGGCAGGGTGGACAGGGCAGACAGCACTGCAGGGTATGGGCTGACACTAACACAAACAAAACAGAGTGCGCCTTTTCTTCTTCTTAAGAACCGGAGTTTTTCAGAATCTACGTACACTGAGTCACAAATATAGAAAGTTAATTTCTACATATTCTTCTTAGAAAAAAAGCTACCAGGCACAGCTTAAAACTTAAAATTTTGCTTGCAGAAGTTTAGAGTAAAACTTCAGGCTCGGTGAATTCCTAATTCCCCTCAGACGCTGGATGAGTGAGGTGCTGGATACACAAAAGCGCAGCGCCCAGACGGGGAACGGGCAACCCAAACCTCCAAGAGGCGACACCCAGACCCAACGAGCACACACACATCCTGTGGTGGCCGGAGAAAGAGTCAAATCAGTTCTCTTCTTAAATGCTTACCACATGGGAGGGACCATGCCAGGGCCATGATGAGATCACCCAAGTAATTGGGATGGCGAACAAAACCCCACCATCCAGAAACGAGAAGATTTTTTCCTGTTGAAGTATGAATGGTCTTTAAATCTATACAAAAATAAAAATACATTTTTAATGACCTCTAGACAAACAAGACATAAAATCTTTATGTGGTATAAATACTATAAATATAAACCAATACTTACGTGCAAGCTTTGGATCAGTGGGATTTTTCCGGAATGCATTTTTCTGAGAATTTGCACATCGGAAGATTACAAATCCACACACTGTAATTTTTTAAAAATTTCATTTGTTAACAATTTAGCTTTAATCTTTATTTAAAAGCATCTGTAATTTCATTTAGAAATTATTCCTGTGCTCCAAGGAAATTTGCAAAGTACAGAATAGCTTGATTTCTTAACAATTCAAAACCTCTCAATCTTAGGTCAAAAGAAGATATGATCCCGATATCTCACTATCGTACAGCTTTCATCATCTACCTTGAAGGCAAAACTAACAAATATAGTTACATCCATGAATAAAATCGAATGCAGCCCACATTACAATAAAATCAATACTGGAGTTCATCTGTTAGTTATGATACCTACTGGCCACAACATGAATGCTTTTTAAATAAAACTATAGCTCAGAATCTGCGCCAGAACAACTTGTACATAAACATATGCCGAATCCCACTGTACGCCTCCAAGTTGGTGGCTTTATTTCAAATTCCGAAATGTCAAAATTAAGAGGCCCTGACATATCACTATTTATTATCAGTCCTCAATAAAGCAGTAAGAAATAACTCTACTCCCTATTTTTAGCTTAACTGTAAAATATACATATCCTGTCTTGAATAACACACAGGCACGCTTAACCAAACCAATGAAGAAACTAAATCTTAGTTTCAACCAATAGCTTGAATTTCTTCTTCTACCATAAATACTGATTAGTGTAACAAAACTAGCAATATTTGAAGTCCAGTGCTAATTTTCCCTGCCCTCCCTCTGGCGGAGGTGTTTAACCAACAGTGAAACGAAAGAAAAGCCGTCCTGAAGCTAACCCACGAGCACCGAAAGAAAAGCCGTCCTGAAGCTAACCCACGAGCACCCGGCCAAAGTGTTCTCCTCGCTCGTCTCCAGCATCCACCCTGGCCAAGTGGTTCCCTCTGTCCGATGTATCTACCTCCCCATCCCACTTTTCCCCACTGCACCATATCCTCCAATAGGTTTACACTGATGTTCCCCCAGAGAGATGCACTCTCTACCTTAAACTCCCATCATATTCGGTCTGTAAGTCCCTCCTCTAGACTCTTCCTACTACTCAATGCAGTGTCTGAGCGTCTTATTTCTCCCGCTAGAATGCAAGCTCTAGGAAGGCAAGACCAATCTCCCTACTTTTTAAGGTGCTACCAGAAAGGGCAGGCACTCAACAGAAAAAATGAATCATTACTAAGACAATAAAATTTTAAGTGAACTTATTATTTTAAACTAGATTTAATAAATTTTAAAACCAAATGGTTTATTTAAAATTATGTTTAAAGAACCACTGAGAACCCAAGAAAGAAACATCCATTCTCTTTGTAAGATGCAAGAATCTTTTTATTACTCAACTCATCCATCACAGATTACTTCAAACCTGAGCCAATCATGGCCATTTAAAAGGGCACGCTTTTAGTGATCACTAATCACTAGAGAAATGCAAATCAAAACCACAATGAGGTGTCACCTCACACCCGTCAGAATGGCCTTCATCAAAACATCTACAAACAATAAATGCTGGAGAGGGTGTGGGGAAAAGGGAAACCCTCTTGCACTGTTGGTGGGAATGTGAATTGGTACAGCCACTATGGAGAACAGTATGGAGGTTCCTTAAAAAACTAAAAATAGAACTACCGTATGACCCAGCAATCCCACCACTGGGCATATACCCTGAGAAAACCATAATTCAAAAAGAGTCATGTACCACAATGTTCACTGCAGCTCTATTTACAATAGCCAGGACATGGAAGCAACCTAAGTGTCCATCGACAGATGAATGGGTAAAGAAGATGTGGTACATATACAAAATAGAATATTACTCAGCCATAAAAAGAAACGAAAATGAACTATTTGTAGTGAGGTGGATGGACCTAGAGTCTGTCATACAGAGTGAAGTCAGAAAGAGAAAAACAAATACCATATGCTAACACATATGTATAATCTACAAAAAAAGATGGTTCTGATGAACCTAGGGGCAGGGCAGGAATAAAGATGCAGACATAGAGAATGGACTTGAGGACACGGGGAGGGGGAAGGGTAAGCTGGGACAAAGTGAGAGAGTGGCATGGACATATATACACTACCAAACGTAAAATAGATAGCTAGTGGGAAGCAGCCACATAGCACAGGGAGATGAGCTCGGTGCTTTGTGACCACCTAGAGGGGTGGGATAGGGAGGGTGGGAGAGAGATGCAAGAGGGAGGGGATATGGGGATATATGTATACGTATAGCTGATTCACTTTGTTATACAGCAGAAACTAACACACCATTGTAAAGCAATTATACTCCAATAAAGATGTTTAAAAAAAAAAAAAAGGTCCAGGAAAGACTGAAATTCAATCCTGATTTTCCAAAAGAGCTCAAGGATCAGAGAAAACAAGTAACCTGTACAAGAATACACAGCTAGTGTCAAAGCTAGCATCGAGCCCCATTCTCCAGATGCCTCCTGCTACCTAAGATGATATCTTATTATGTCTGTGTCTTCGGTTCTTCCCTCCCATCAGCCTTGTTTTTCTCAGTCACCTCATTCTGATAAGATCTGTAGTTGTGTCCTATCGCTAGATAGCTGTTCCCAGTGTATAACAGCATTTTCTTGTACATAACTCTGCCATATTTGTCCCTTTTATAAACATGAACTTGGTTACTTAGTACTTAACT
This sequence comes from Neophocaena asiaeorientalis asiaeorientalis, assembly GCF_003031525.2. NCBI lineage: Eukaryota > Metazoa > Chordata > Mammalia > Artiodactyla > Phocoenidae > Neophocaena > Neophocaena asiaeorientalis. The sequence goes on along the minus strand of NW_020173971.1, from coordinate 732,769 downwards.
GGGTTGTTGGGACTAAGTGGTTATTTATCCATTTATTATAATAAAAAGAGCCATTCGGACTTGAAAAAAAATAAAAAATAAATAAAAGGGCATGCTATAAATATGTAGCTACCACAGCACAACAGACTCAGCACACACAATATTTAATACACAGAGACCGAAGTTAATACTCACGTTTCAGAGCAATGATTAGAGAAGCCACTGGCCAAGACAGTTCATTTGGATGACTGACTAAATAAAAGGCTTGGAAGCTGTAGATAAATGGAACCCACACTAAATCTCCAAAAGCCAGCATGAATCCAAATCCATCATGGATAATGTCCATGGTTGTCAACAGTGCTTCCTATAAGGGTATGGAGGGGGAGAAATTTTTTTTAAACTTTGGGGGACAAAAGCTTCTATGTTTAAAGTATTCAAATAAAGTTCTAGTTTACAGTCAAATTTATAAAGGGCTAAGGGAAAGTACGCCAACCAACACCGTTTTAAAGTGGGAGTGGGGATCTGGTTCCCTTGGCACGTGTATCATTCTGTTCTCCTGTCGCTCTACCCTCTCCCTCCACGATCCTGAAACAACAGAGCTGCCCACGCCCCTTGTGCCCCCATGCCTCTGCCTGGAACACCCCGCTCCAACTTCAGCTGAAGCCTCGCCCGTGCTGCTTTCCTCAACCCTCCCCCTAGACAAGGCACTTCTCAGATGCCACCACCCACCACCTGCTGAAGCCTGGAGTGACCACGTGACTGTCCTGTAAATGAGCAACTCTCGCTGCTAGACTAGAAGATGGAAGGCTGGGAGCATGGGTTTCCACCTGCCACCCCTGCACCCAGCACACATGCACCAACCCAACTTCTGATAGCAATCTGGCTTTTCATGTAGCTTTTCCACACTAGCCGGCAACATGGGAAAATGCCTGCCTCGCTGCTCAGGGTAAATCAGGACCTGAACGCACTCTTGTGTGGATCTGGTCAGCGCAAGCCAGCAGCCAGATCCCCCTGGACCAGAAACCTGCAGGCCCGGCTCCGGAAGTGGAGACGGCCCTGTCCAAGGGCATCTCTAATCTGCCTCTGACACCAGTACTCCCCGCTGACTAGAAAAATTAGCAAGTATAAGTAAGCTCTGCTGAAGAATCAAACCAACACGGACCTACTGTATAGCACAGGGAACATCACCTATATGCAAAAAGATCCTAAAAAAGAATGAATACATGTATAGCTGAATCACTTTGGGGCACACCTGAAACTAACACAACATTGTAAATCAACTATACTCCAATATAATTAAAATTTTTAAAAAATCAATATTCTAGGTTAAAGAAAAAGTGTGATAATCTCCAAAACGCATTTTTTTTCCCAGAAAGCAAGCAAAAGGACCATGGAACAGAAAAATGGATGCAACAACTCCAGGCCCTTTGGTTCACCGTCTAGTGAAGAGCGCCTATTCTTACGCACACGGGAGCAGGTACAAGAGCAGACCAGTGATGACGACAGGGCACACGGGAGTGGGCAGTGAGCGAGGGACAAGGTGTGAGCAGCTGGCGCCAGCAGGGGCAGAACCCTCAGCCCTACCCAGTTCCTGGGGCCTCAGGGGATTTGCCGGACAGCCAGCGGAGGCTCACAGGAAGGGTCGTTTATATTTAAGTTCGTATTCTCCACTTTCTGAGGTGTGGCATATCAACACGTAGAAGAATTTCTATCACCCAATCTAATAAGAAAATTATTAAGCATCTACTAATTGCCCGAAAGTGTGCTAGATACTAAAGAAAATCGTAAGATCAAGTCCTTTCTTCAAGAAGCCTACTATAATCTGGCTGAGATACTGATAACATGTTTAAAAAAATAACTTCCCAACTTTAATCCACTACCCCTGGTGAAAAACTGCCTTAACACTTTTGCCTTAAAATACAAACATTTTCTGTTAATTAACAGAAATCAATGTTTGTTTAAATCTCTAGAAAATGTGAATTTCTAAGTCACTTCAAAAGTGACTACCATGACACGACAGAAAACGAGAAGGAAGAATTACTCACCGCTGAAAAGCTTCCAGACAGGAAGTTAAAAAAAAAAAATCTCTGAGGTGATAAAGCAACAGAGGAAATATCACCTGACTTGTAAAATGTAACCTACCATCTTCTTAGGAACCCTTTATTACATAATCAAAGAAAGACCTACAACTGGCAAGACTAAGTGCATTTACAAGAATTGGGTTTTTTTTTTTAATTTGAATATGACCAAATAAGACAGTTTTTTAAAAACACCTTGTTGATAAAGCAACAGAGGAAATATCACCTAACTTGTAAAATGTAACCTACCATCTTCTTAGGAACCCTTTATTACATAATCAAAGAAAGACCTACAACTGGCAAGACTAAGTGCATTTACAAGAATTGGGTTGTTTTTTTTTAATTTGAATATGACCAAATAAGACAGTTTTTAAAAAACACCTTAAAGGAGATGGACCTTCTCTCAAAATGTCAACAGACTGCCAAGAGAATTTATTTTGTAACATTATGACATAGGGCTGCCAATTTCGTTTTCCAAACTGAAAGGAAACTCAACTTGGAATTTGGAGATGATGACAAAGATAACAGTAAATGATAAAACAGTTGTAAAATAGACCCAAGGAAGAAATTATTTTCAAGAGGAATATAGTTAGGTGAGACCGAGATTAGCCAACATTAACCAGTCTTCAAGTAGCAGAAAAAACTGACGATGTATCAACATATGAGAAAAGCCAAGTGTTAGGAAATTAGCTTTATTTAAACTGGTTTCCTCAGTATCATGATTTCTGGTTTTATATCCATCTAATCTAAAGATAACAGTAAATGATAAAACAGTTGTAAAATAGACCCAAGGAAGAAATTATTTTCAAGAGGAATATAGTTAGGTGAGACCGAGATTAGCCAACATTAACCAGTCTTCAAGTAGCGGAAAAAACTGACGATGTATCAACGTATGAGAAAAGCCAAGTGTTAGGAAATTAGCTTTATTTAAACTGGTTTCCTCAATGTATCATGATTTCTGGTTTTATATCCATCTAATCAGAGCTACTCTTTTATTCTGAAACACCAACAATAAAACATCTCCCCCTTTATTTAAGAACTATAAAGGGCAATCTGACAGTCCAAAGAACACTATCTTAACTCGACGATAATCTGTCCATCCATTTTCATCTGATAGAATCATTAAGAAATTAATGCTCATTAATTCATATAAATAAAGTTTTATTTGTATGAATCGGTCACACCCACAAAGCCAAGATCCACAGATCTTAAATATTTAGCAGCTGACATACACGGAAGTATCACCAAAGTTCTCGACACCTACCCTCTGTCAGTGCTCACTGTGTGTCAGCTCAATGCGTCACATGGATCCGCAACTCATTTAATCCTCACAAGCCTTGCAGGCAGGTTATGTTCTCCTCACTTTGTGTGGAAGAAGCTGAGGCTCAGAGGGGTCAGGTCAATCACCCACACTCAACGCCATCTGACTCCAAAGCTCTTAAAATTAATTACCTCATTCCAGAGAGCATCCACCACATACAAGAGCTGGAAACTGTTGACCAAAATCATTGCTAAGGATGGAACAGTGCGATGCTGTAGCTTCATCTCAGCCAAAAGCATCACCAGGTTAATGACCACCTGAAATAAAAGGGGCAGGTATAGTTTCTACAGAGAGAAAGGTGGTAACTTCCCAGCTGAGAAAGCTGCAGACACCACCTTACCGAGAAGCCACCATCAGTGATAAGACATATCGACCTCAGGAGTCCCTTGATAAGATGCACTGAGATGGACACTTATTCTGTGGTGTTCTTGCCGAAGACGTATAACACTCCAATCATGAGAAAACACTGGACTAACCCAAACTGAAGGACACTCTTACAAAATAACTGACCAGTATCTTCAAAAGTGTCAAGGTCATGAGAGACAAGGAAAGACTAGCAACTGTTACAGACTAGAGGAGACTAAGGCCAAATAACAAATAAATGCACTGTCGGACCCTGAAGAGGATTCTGGAACAGGAAAAGGCCAACAGCATGAAACATTGGTGAAACTCAAATAAGATCTAGGGATTTAATTAATACTACTGTAACAATGTTAATTTGTGGGCCGTTTTTCTTTTTAATTGCTGTTTTTTGTAACTATACTATGGTTCTGCCAGATGTTAATTAACATTGGGGAGAGTGGTATGAAGGAACTCTTTATTTTTGCAACTTGAACAAGTCTAAAATTAAGTCAAAATACATTTTTTTAAAGGGGAGGAAAATACATTTTTTCTTAATTCATACACTATTATTTTCCTACATAAACATAAACTGATATAATCAAAATAAAACAAACTCTTTTAATGTTTAATAACCTGTAACAGGGCATCTTATCCCTCTGGACTATATTTACAGCAAGAAAATATTTTAAGGAGACAGATTTATGCAATGCTGTGATTATTCCTAAAAACATACCACCCACAGCTTACTTTAACATTGTCTACAATCCTTTCCAAATGCAAGACTAATTTGTACTACTGAACTGAAATTTTTTAAAAAAGACATACCCATCCAATCAATCCGGGGCGCAATTCACAGAAGTATTTGAGATCAAAAGTACCAATCCGAGGATTTAACTCACGGCCAATGAAGAAATCATAGACAGCATTTCCTATGAAGGGAAAAGTCCTTATCCAAACAGTATTCCAAACCCAATTATGAGGCTTTAAAATTGCACTGCTGTCCACTCTCCAGGGTCACAATCCAATCACCTCCAGGAGCCTGGCAAACAGCCAGAGAGGAAAGGCATGGTGGTGAGAGCCAAGAGGGGCCGTGAGGACACAGGGGGCAGGGGATGCTGGCCCCATCCGGAAACATCCATGCTGCTATAGGCATGGGGCCTATGGGGCCAGATTCCTAGATTTTGAGGGAACCAGAGCTTTTTTAAATGTAGACTCACCATTTTAAAAATAAGCCACTTAATTTTTTTGAATGTTTAAGTACTTTAGGTTAGAATCAACCAATTTGTAATCTCTATTATTTGTTGGTTGTTTTTTTTTTAAAGGATGTTTACTATTTTGGACAAAAAATATTTGTCCTAAATTGTTATACTACTAATGTTACTAAAATGCTGTAAGTTGTTAAAATGTCTTACTGTCATCAAGTGACTAAAAAAAGGAAGAAGAAACAAATAGGAAAACACAAGGGGAAAAAATCAGATTTTCTTCCTTTTATTTTTCTCTAAACTTTTTCACCTTTTCCTTTTTTTTTTTTCCTATTTCTCTTCATCTCTCATAAACTGAAGCGAGAAGAGAATTCTATGAAAGCCTAGAAACAGATGCTGAGGGGCCAGTGGGGTGAGGGTGTGGAGAGGCATTTGTGGGACCCACGTTCTAACACTGCTCACCAGAGCTGGCCGGCGACAGTTCATCCCGGGGCGCTTTCAAAGCCCTGGCGTAGAGATAAACACTCAAGACCACAGAAAACACGGTGGCTGCAAGTGCACACTGAAGGAAATGACTGTACACATAATAAAGCTCTACATCCCAGAAGAAAGATGCTCCGACGAGTACAGATGTCAGGACAAAAGCGTAGAATCCTTAAAAGGAAAAAGGGGCGGGGAGGAGGGCCGAAAATTAATGTTAGCCCAGGGTTCACACTGGATTTACACCGTTATAAAATAATACAACATTATTTTGTAAAATCTTCGTTTCATTATTCAGGCTACACACATACAAATATATGAACGAGCAGTGCCCCTGAGGTTAGCAGCCTTCAATACAGATGCTGTATCTCGCACACAATTTGTGAGATATTCTCATACTTAAGTTATTATTTTTCATTGTGAACAGTCACCTGCTTTTAATGAAGAGAGAGCTGAAAAGAAGTGCACAGAAATTCACTATTAAAAAGCTGAAAAGAACCTCAAAATTCACATAATCCAAACCCCTGAGGTGAAAGTCAAATGGCTAATTATTGACAGAGCTGGGCCAAACACACATTTTAAAGCCTTTAGGGCAATGTTGGTGGTTATAAATTATAAATATTTTTACCCGAAATAACTTATCAATGAGGGTTTCAAAGGATCCTGGTCATACTCTACCTCCCAAAGACCTCAAGACCCTGCCCTCAAAGAAGAGGCCACAACCCAAATGTTCCCCAGGGCCAGGCAGGAGACCAAGGGGACCAGCCGAGTGGGGACGTCAGGGAGGGACTGTCAGGCCCACAGATGTTCATTCCGAAGTCAAAAGCACCCACGAGGCCCCGCAGGAGGAACTCCTGTTCCGAGCTAGCCCTGCTATGGCTCAACAGGCAGAAGCTGAGTGTAATGGCTGCTTTTTCTTTGGACCCAAGAAACAGTTTTCCTTTCAGGAGCTGAGTGCCTGCAAAAACTGTTCTCTGAGTAAGCAGTCAAATCACATTTGGATAAAAACAGTCTCACACAGAAAAGACATAGGTGTTATTTCTGTAAGAATTCTAAAACCAAAGCTTTTGTAAAGTCAAATGGTCATCTCTAATTTATTATTTAAGTCCACATTTTCCACAGTGTCAGGTTTACTCCGAAGAGTAACTTTTAACTTTTTAAACTTTCTTTAACTTTGTAAAGCATTCATTTAATGCTCATAAAATTTATGAATATTAAAGGAAAAGAATGGTAGATGAAGCAGTTTCTTGCTCTCTAGCCTACGTGGATTAAATTATTCAAAATGTCTTAGGACTCTCCTTAGTTGATGATGGTAAAATCTCGTAATACTAGAACCAGAGTAACGAGGAAATTTTCAAAGGAAGGATGAAGCAACTAGTTCAGCCACTGCCTGCCTGCTCCGACAGCTCTGAGCCCAGTACTAGTGTTCTCAGCCTCCGAGTGAGCCACACCCTCAGAGGGAAGCAAAAACAGAAAAGGAGAGCACTTAGACGAGAAGTAAGTGGGTACCTAGAGAGAAGCCCGCAAAACACGAACAGCGACAGACCTGATGGCCCAAAGGGAACACCCCACCCCTCCCCAGACTTGGCCTCACTGAGGCCGCAAGGCGCAGGAGAGGGTGTGTTCGAGATTCTAAACCTGGTTCCAGCAGCAAGGAATCTGGTAAAAGTAAACAAAGTATCTGACAGTAGCAGCAAGTCAGTGCTAAGCATCTACCAGGGGTCAGGCGCAGAGCTAGGTTCAACGCCTTACCCACTTGGCACAAGAGGCAGTCATCTAAAATACCTCTGGCTTCCCTTTTAGAGCCCAGTCGAGTGATTTCAGATACAGTGGATGCTAGATGAGTCACTGAAAAAAGTATCCACAGTTCGAAAGGTGAGAAGTGATAGGATTAAAACAGGCCAAGAATTAAAATTTACAATATAATTCCCAAGAAAAGGAAAACAGTCTACCCAGTCTAGTTAAAATGGAAAATCATTTAAGGATAACTACACTATACACGTATTTCTTAAAAGCAGGTTAACTGTACTTTATCAAAGTCTTCACGTGCCAAAGGTGGACTGTTCCTCTTACTCAGCACAAACTCCTACCCCAGGAGGTGCCCACGTCAGGAGGGACAATGCCCACTTCTTGAGACGCTCATCGAGACTTCCACTCCATCCACTCAGGGCTCCTACCAACAAGCGCCTCCTACAGGCCAGTTCCTTTGCTGGCACCACAAAGGGTACCACAACGAACACAGCCAAGTCCCTGCCCACAAGCCACCTTCTAGTGGGGAGACCCCAGTGAAGAGACAAGTACACTGATGTCAGGAAGACCTGTCATAGAGGAAAATAAAGCAGGGTAAAGGAAAGAAAGGGATCTGAGGGCTCCTCTGAGCAGAGACACATCAGGGATGAAGCAGCCAACACTTTGGGGGAAAGTTTTCCAGGCAAAAGCACTGAGAATGTAGCCTAGAGACGGCCCGGAGGCCAGTGGCTGGAGCAAAAGAGCAAGAGCTCCGGAGGGCAGGAGTGGCCAGGAAGCCCACATCGGTGCAGAACTTCTTAGGCCATGGGGATGACTCAGGATGATAAGATACACAGTCAAAATTGCTTCAATGAGCGATAAATGCTATTAAGAAAATAAAACTGCAGAGTGGAAAACAGTGACTGAGTGGCTTGTTACTTAACATGGCATAATTCTGACATATCGACTGCAGGTGCAAGCAGTTTACTTGCATGCTCTTCTGACTACTGAGAGAAATTTACCATTTCCTCCTCTGGCATAATCAGCTTTGACAGTTTAAAGAGTACAGCACCCAAAAGTCTGAGCTATCAAGTCATCAATTTGAGTCTTGGAAAAAAAAAAAAAAAAAAAAAAAATCACCATTTAATCTGTACTTGAGTCTTCTTCCATCAGTAAGAGGTGTTCCTTCTACAACCTTAAAAGAAAAGGTTTTTTTTTTAATTTAAAATTGTAAAAGCACAACACTTTACCATGATATACATGTCTTGTAAAATCACCTAAATTTCAACATGCCCAAGAAGGAGGATCATCTTTTAGTAGGAAACTTTAGTAACAAGTCTCAAAAATCTTCATGGCACGCCCTTAGGTAAAGTAATTCCACCTTCAGGAATTTATCTCAAATACAAATCTAGTAATGACTCCTCCGTGTACTGAGACTATTGCAATAGCCACTCTCCCCCAATGATCCCATGTCCCACCACAAGACTAGATGTGTTTTCAAAAACATGTACATCTAGTCGATCTCTAGCTCAAAACTCTTCAATGACTCCCCACTGCTTACAAAGCAGAATACAACTCCACTATCTCACGTTGGTGTCATCCTTTCAATCGGGTTCAACCCCACTTACCCAATCCCAAGGCCCATGTGCTATTTGATGATACAGACTCATATACTTACTTGCTCTGCTATTGATACATATACGCTCACTTAGTTATTCAATCATTTCATGTGATTCTTTTATCTCCAATAAGAGACCGAGAGCATGTCCACTGGACCATTTCATCTCTTCATCTGGATCACCCACAGCATCCCCATAAAAAAGGTACTCAAGAAACACACTACTTGAACAGGATGAGTTAAGAGAAAAAGTCCACCTGCCCAACGGCAGCTACATTTTACTCCCCAAAATAACTATTCAGAAATAGTGCAATTCGTTATAAATTGTAAAATACTAATACAGTATCACTTGCCTTGGGCCAAACTACTTTACCCTTTCATTAGCTATGAAAGGGAACCCAGGAGAAATGTAGTATCTGTCTGAGATTATAGGGTTAGCAAAACCCCACAGGCTAATTTCAAATGATCCTTATCTATTAAAGGTATCTAACAACTACTGCGTTGGGTTTTAGTCTGTGGGGAAAAAAATAGATATATAGCTATCTATATATATAGCTATAGATACAGACATATACATATATATTTTTTAACCATCAAAACTGCTTTTCTCAATAAATATTATCTAGTTTGAACTAGCTTTACCTGAGTTTATCTGAATTTGTGATTTTTTACTTTAGAGCCTTATCACAAAAATACCTGAAGGTTCACATCACAAGAGCCAATGTTATGGTAAGGTTCCAAAGTATTTCAAGTCTGCAGCTCTATCCTCCTATCACTGGCATTTGCCACTCCTAATAAAACTGATCCTTTGGTTTACAGACAGTTGGCAAACTTGCAAAGCTCTAAGAACAAGATCTTTAAATGAATTATTTATTGATTAGGGAATCTCATGTTCTTTTAAATATATCCAAGTAGAGTATTCTAATGAAAGAAGAAAAAACTACACTTAGCAATGAGGACAAGTTTTAAAGACACTGCATGAGTCTGAAAAGAACATTCAATGGTCCAGACAACAGATTTCTGAAAGAGATGAAAATCAGAAACTCATCATATTAAAAAAAAAAAAAAAAGAAAAAGTAAAAGATACGGACTAAAGTCCATTGAGCTCAGTAGCTTATCAACTGGTAATTTAAAATTCTGCATCTGAAATGACATATAGTGAGAGGGAATTTTTTTTCCCCAGCCACCTCTACCATTAGTCAGGCTATTTTGAAAAATGGCTTATTCTTCTCTATTTGGTTTGGAAAGATACACAAGAACCCTCAATCAGATTCTTTTAAGTTTCGCTTAATAAGTATGTGTTACAGAATACAAGAGTAAACGCTTAACAAACTAAAACTAAGTAAGTCTGGGTAGTTATGACCAAGGACAGCTTTTAACCTTAAAACTACTATAAATGTCTTTATATAAACATGGGAACGAGGGGAAGAAAATCTCATAATACCATACGCCCCACCAACAAACCCTTACCTTCCCAATCGGCAGTAAGTAGAACAGAGCCTGAAGGAAAAACCAGAGGAGGTAGGCCCCAAATACCCTGGTTTCCCATAAATCGTACAAAGCTGGCAGAGGAGGCGGGAAATTCAGAAGACTGGGCTCTTCCTGTTTACACATCAACAGCAACAGGAAGAGGAAAGCAGGCAGGCCAAGCATGATGAGAAAAACACCTGCAAAATAATCAGCGAACATTCAAGGCTCTAATTTCAATCCAGGTTATTTTATTTATTTTATTCTTTTCAAAAATCACTTGAATTTCTAAGGTCGAAACTCAAGTCTGGCTAGCTGTTTGAAACCAATTTTTAATGCATCATTAGAAAGTCTTAACTCTACCTGTCACATCCTGTGGGAAAGCAACCACAGGCATGAAGGTAGTAAAACAGCAAATGCCCAGCACTGAAGAGCTAAATTCCACCTCAGAAACCAAGCTCTAAAACATTTAAAATCCAACCACTATGGGAGCAAACATGTTGAAACTCCAGCAAACTGAAGATTGGAACATCTAAAAACTTGAAGATTGGAACATCTAAAAACTATCGGTCTGATCTTTAAAGAACAAAAAACTTTATACCCCTAAGTTTCCAACAATTAAAATAGTATCACGTTCACGTTACATGTGTGCAGACTTTTAAGCGATAATGGACACCATCTTTAACAGATTCAGTTAGCCAAGGGTTATAAATTACAAAATACAAAGCAGTTAAGCCATGCAGGATTTTGAACCATTTAACCAAGAAGTACTTTCTTTTACTAAGTCACAAGACCTCACCAGCTCCACCCACTTAATAACTCCAAGCCTCTGAATGCTTCAGATCTTTGACCCTCAAGAGCAACCTGTCTAACAGGTAGTGTAGACACCATGAACCCACTGGATGCATGCAGCTTATTCCCAGTGCTACTGCCAAGCCAGGCCCTGTCACTGAGATCTGATTATTAGCAGATTTCCCAGTCACGAACAGCTCACCGTCCTTCCTATATACAAGTCATACCAACCTTCCTTTCATCACTTCTTTGCACTTCTTTGCTCAAAACCTATTAAAAGATTGCTAAAGGGCTTCCCTGGTGGCGCAGTGGTTGAGAGTCCGCCTGCCGATGCAGGGGACACGGGTTCGTGCCCCGGTCCGGGAAGATCCCACATCCCGCGGAGCGGCTGGGCCCGTGAGCCATGGCCGCTGAGCCTGTGCGTCCGGAGCCTGTGCTCCGCAACGGGAGAGGCCACAGCAGTGAGAGGCCCGCGTACCGAAAAAAAAAAAAAAAAAAAGATTGCTAAAAGTTTCAAATATAGCCACAATGGCACCCTTTCTACTCCATGATAACCCTCAAAAATGCTCCTACTCGGGCCTTTGCACCTGCTGTCCCTTCTGACTGGAAACTCTTCCCCAGGCTTCCACCTGGCTCACTACCTGGCCGCCTTCAGATTTCTTCAGAGAAAGCCCTTTCCTGCTCACTTTATCGCAACCAGCGTTTGCCCACCCTGCCTGCCCTCCCTAGGCCGGTTCTGATGCCTACCAGGTACTCCTCCAAATTCTAAGTCCTTCTGCTGTGTGGCTGTCGCTTCAAAGGTTCTCAACGACGTAGGTCCTTTTGTAACAATTTTTTCTTCCTTTGAATCTATTTCTTTTAATTTGACCTCTTCTCTTCGTAGATGAAGGCTATACTGTGTAGGTATATAACTACTCTCTTGTGACAAAGGGAATTTTTCCTATTTAAAAAATAAAAAGTATTAAATATCTGTAGTCAGTAAGTATCATTAATGCTACCACATTAAGTAATTCAGCCTCTTAGTCTAGCCATATACACTAATAAGAATAAATTTGTTAAATTATACTCAGTCTTAATTTAAGAACAGAATCTTAGAAAAGATTCTAAGAAAAATGATGGTTTTCAATGTGCTTCTTCAGAGAAAGTCACTTTAACAAGGAAAAAAATTACCTGAGAGGAAAATGAACCCCTTTGTACCTGCGTGTTTTTGTGAGTTATGTCATTCCTCTCTATGTGCTCAGGCTCCCCGTTATATCTGTTGATGCTATTTCCAAATGGCTTCTAAATTGAAGAATATAAAACATTTTAACCATAAGAATGATAACTTAGTAAAAAGGTACATGATGGTAAAAGTTCAGTATTGTGAAACCAACCAAAGATTTTCACAGCCGTAATGCTGAAGAATTTCAGCCCACTTTTTAAAAAAATGAAATGGAATAAAATTGATTAGAATTTCCCAATCTTCAAGATTGGCTCTTACAGTAGAGGTTTCCACATAAGACCTTCCATCTTTTAAACAAAATTAGACTAAATCTTATAATTTCACTGTTCGATAACAGATGCTCTAATAATATTCACTATGAGAGGTAGATACAGTAAAAATTGGTAAATCAGCTCATTAACTGGTTAAAAAAAAAGAGGAAAAGACATTCACGGCCCCCAAACAGCTAATAACAGGAAATTAAGAAATAGTGGCTACTTATGGAGTATTACTAGTAACCTACAAACTGCCTACTTTCTGAATTTCATCTGTGTTATTTCTATTTAACCTTACATTTTCTCTCCCTAATGTCTCCTTTCTCAATTCAGTCTCTTTCCTTGAATGTCATTCTCTTCAAGCAGTGGAGGGAATTTCTTACTGACTGTACAGAGGAAGGACTTTCGCTTACAAAACATTTTCCAGGCAATGTATGGCTGAAATAGGTGACTTTGCTCTTTTAAAGTCACTGACAGATTAATTAAAAAGACAAATATATCTTTTGGGAGGCCAGCTGTCAAAAGACGGCATTAATATAGTATCAAGTTCTAGTTCAAATCAAGGTCTAACTGAGCAGTGACAGCATTCAACATATACTTAAGTTTACCAAAGTGCCAACGAGCCACTTAGCAGCAAACGGACCCACCTAAAAACTACACTCTCGGTTTTTCAAAGGTCCAACGTGTAATCCACAGCAACCACAAATGTAATCCTGTAACATAGCTAGTCAGCTGACCCTGAACTGTACTGACTGCAAATTGACGGGGTATTCACACAGTGAGGCAAGGTACTGCAAAGATCACAATTAGGAGTCCAAAAGAATAAGGATGATGTGATGTCAAAGCTACATGCAGGGCTTCCCTGGTGGCGCAGTGGTTGAGGGTCCGCCTGCCGATGCAGGGGACACGGGTTTGTGCCCCGGTCCGGGAAGGTCCCACGTGCCGCGGAGCGGCTGGGCCCGTGAGCCATGGCCGCTGAGCCTGCGCATCCGGAGCCTATACTCCGCAACGGGAGAGGCCACAACAGTGAGAGGCCCGCGTACAGCAAAAAAAAAAAAAAAGTGATGCAGGAAAATACAACACAGAAGGTTATGCCCAACATCTTAAAATTTAAAAATCTGACTACAAAACACTATGTAATAATCCAGTTTTTTAAGGTTATCAAAAATCTGTGTGCATTTTATCCAGAAAAGAGGTAACATTAAGTGAACAGAATAAACAACGACCTTTCTTCAATTCTGTTTATTTATAATTTCAATTTGGTCTACTATCTAAAATGTTCATTGTACAAGGTCCTCCAGGCTCTGCACACCCTACCTAATATTTCCAACCTTGAACTCTGAAAGTAAATTCCATTAAAATATCATCTCTGAATAGGGAAAGCAATCAAGTACAATGATACTAAGACAGCAAGAATATGTTTTTATAAGATACAGTTATGTCTCATTATTTTCTACATGAACTTTTATTCACTATAAAAACTATTCAGTTCAATCTATTTCAAATTTAAACACTGCTTTTTTTAAAAAAAACCACAATATTAAATTGCACTCATAACTTAAAAATGTTCTTTCTCATGGTATTTAAAAGCATTATACCTTCTATTCTTCCAAACATTCATTTTTTAATGTAATCTTTAATATTATTAACTGCAAATCACTTGAGTACACATAAAGGGGAAGACATGATTTGGGCAGATTAAACACTGTTGTAAAGTTGGAGATCTCCCAAACACACGTACCAATACCAGTGGAGTCAGTTTAACTTCCAATATTTCCTTCCTTGCTTCCTTCTTTGCTTCCTTAATGTCAGCCTGGTGCAAAGCTGAGACGGATGGGCGGGAACCTTTTGGGGGCCGGCCAGGGGATCGGGAGCGCGACCTGGAGCGGCTCCCTCTGCGTCTGGAGGGAGAACTGGAAGTTGAGCCACTTTTCCTTTGCCTGAAGGAGGTTAAAGGCTAGAGGGAGGAGAAAAGGCAGAGCTTCACCATAAGTCATAACACACGCAGACCCACACTGCCAGAGGGCAGCAATGGCAGTGACTGCGCCAGTGACTCTAAAACCACCCTGGGAACTCATGGGATCTGAGCATCCATCAGATGAGGCCAATAACAGCTTCAGCTATAATGACCCGTCTCTCCTGAGACCAAAGCAGACTTTCCACCCCTAACTCTTCTTTGAAGGTATTGCCAGGAAATGAATGTTCTAAACCAAGCAGTTGTACATTTTCCTAATAACATATGTAAGAGACACAAATAACATTGATTAAAACTGAGATGATAGGACAAAAAAAAAATTAGCACACAAACAATAACAAGAAAATTCATCTCAGTTTCACTCTGAATAAAACACGGTCAGATCTTGAAAACGCGTCCAAGACTGGGTTACTTAGCAATGTTTTACCCTGCCCTCACCTACTCCTAATATTTCCAGGAACCTAGACCTGAGGAAGGCAAACTACCCCCCTGCCCAAATCCCTCCCACCCAGTTTGGGTGGCACAGGAGCGAAGAATGGCTTGACAGTTCTCAAATGACTGCAAACAGAATCAAAAGAAGAATGAAACTTGGTGGCATGTGAGAGTCATGTGAACTTCAAATTTCAGTGTCCATGAATAAAATTGCATTGGGACACAGCCATGTCCACAGTTGCTCCTGCAGTGCACGAACTATATTTACAAGTCCTTTTACTCAGAAATGTTGCCAACCCCTGGTCTAGAGCACTCAGACTGTGATCCATAGGCTGCGGGCTCAAGAACTGTTTGTTACTGACCTGCAGCAAGGAATGAAACTGAGAAGAGATGGGCAGCAATTTTTATAGCATTTTGACAAAGCAATTTTATGTCTATTGAATCTGACAGTGAAAAGTTAGGGTTTTATTTTGTACCTTTCTTTTTCCCCCATTTGCCTAGTAATTACGGTATGTTACGTAAATACTTCTATACCATGAACCAGATATTTGCAAGCTCAGGTCCTCACCAGATAGGTTGAGAATCCTTGGACTCAAATCTAATTAATGTCACTCTCCTGATTAAATCCTCAGTGTCTGGGATGAAGCCCAAACCCCTCCAGTTCTAGCTCCTTCTTTCTCCTCCTCCGGCCCTCGCCCACCACACCCTTTCAGCATTGGTCGTCTGTGTCCCCCGACCCAAGCCTTTGGCATGCTGTCCGCTGTGGAAGTCCCCCCACCCCGTCATCTGAGTTTTCCCTATCTGTCCTCAGCACTCAGCTCTGAAAGCCTTCCCCAAAACCCAGTGCCCTTCCCTACCCTTGACGTGCTCCAACGCCACGCACGACGAACTGTCACAGAATGACAGAGTGCATTAAACCAGGGAGAGGACGATGTAAGTGTCTGACTTCAGCAGACTGACAGCTTCTTAGCAACAGGGCACTGTGCCTCATTCATACATTCCCAAAGCCAAAAAACAGGATCTGACCTAAAGCAGGAGAGTGACCCTATGCCTGCAGAGAGCCAGACCTGACTGCTCTAAAGCTTAAAAACCACACCTACAGTGATTTCCCAACCATTATAAACATGCTCTGTAAACCAAAGAGTGCTTACCTTGATATCACTCTCTTTCAATTCAAGTTCAGTTCCATCTTTGTACTTTACGTTGTAAAGCTGGGAGTTGCTGTCATGGCTCAGAACTTCTACTTCATAATAAAGTGAACTCCCGGGCCATCGACCTCTTACCACCTCACCATCGGCAAATTTCCTACTTGGCATTTTGAAAATCAGTCTGAATAGTTTTAAAAATAAAAAAATTAGAGTCAGCGCATACTCACTTACATTTGTCTTTTTTCATAGATTAAACGCTAAAATACAACTTTCCAAAATGTTTAACTGGTCAAGACTTTCAGGCTACAAAAGCCTCTAGAGGAGCGGGTGAACAACTCCTATTTTAAAGGTGAGAAAACTGAAGCTTAAAGATGTTAACTGTTTTGTTCAAGGGCATAGAAACAGATGGCATGAAGAGGCAGAGTCAGGACACAGAGGTTGTTCCTTCTGCTACACCATATCTCATTGGGAATCACTTTATACAGCCACTGTACTCGGAAGTGGCACTAAGGATTAAATATGACAAAACATAAAGGCTCCAAATGATGTGCACCATGCAAAACGCTACCCACCCACAGTAACTATACTTCTTTAATTAACGAGGCACAATCTCACAAAGGACACACATTTTCTGATTGATAACTCTGCATATACAGTAGTCCCCTCCTTATCCAAGAGGGATATATTCTAAGACCCCCAGGCATCCCTAGTGGATGCATGAAACCACAGATAGTACAGAGCCCCATACATACTGTGTTTGTTCCTGTACATACATACCTATGATAAAGTTTAATTTATAAATTAGGCACCGTAAGAGGTTAACAGCAATAACTAATAATGAAACAATTATAACAATATACTTTAATAAAAGTTATATGGAGGTGGTCGGTCTCTCTCTCAAAATATCTTAAAGACACAAATTTAATGCCTTTTCCATCTTAACTAAGCACTTAACCACACACTGTGGCCGTGACTTGCAGTTTGAGGTACAACAGCGAAACTAGCATGAATTTCTGTTTCCTTCTTCACAATTTCACAGACAGAAGATTCGTTCTTACCATAGGTCTCAGCAACCTCAGCATAGGATTTTTTTTCTTTCCCTATTAAGCCAAGAATTGTCACCTTTTCGCTTAAAGGAAGCACTTTACAGCTTCTCTTTGGCATATCTGAATTGCCAGCATCACTTCTCTTGTGTTTTGGGGCCATTATTAAGTAAAATAAGGGTCACTTGAACACAAGCACTGTGATATCTCGACAGCTGATCTGATAACCGAGATGGCTACTAAGTGACTAATGGGCAAGATGCGCTGGACAAAGGGACGATTCACATCCCAGGCTGGACGGAGAGGGACAGCCCAAGATTTCATCCCGCTACTCAGAGTGGCACACAATTTAAAACTTGTGAACTATTTATTTCTGGAATTCTCCATTTAATATTATTGGACCTCAGGTGACCACCTCAGAAAGTAAAACTGCAGATAAGGGGGGATGACTGTAGTCTTACAAAGGCTTTAAAGATGTATTATCTAATTTTTAACAAATTACCTTTACTAAAAACAGTAAACTAGGCAACAGACTGGGAAAATCAAGGCTGTGTAATTAGCATTACTATAACCTACCAACAGGGAGACAATATAACTCCAAATCTAAAATGAATAGCAAATTTGGGGTTTTCACCAAGCTTTCAAGTCTTAACAGCTGAAGTCTCAAATGCCTACCAAGTAACTGCCAACCACATACCTGGGCCAGCATCCTAGCTCTTTTTTCAAAAGCCTACAGCAGACATCAACCCCCAGTTATAACCCTCTTCTCCACTGAACCAAAACGTGGCCCATGAAGCCTGGTATGAAAACAACACTCTAAGAAGCCACAAGCAATTTGCAGGATTACATAAGGCCTGTTTTTCAAACATCAACTGACTGCTGGGTGCTTCAAGCTCTTAGGTAGTAATGTTTCTCCCTCCTCGGACCAGCAGATTCACCTTTCCACAGGACAGAACCAGTGCCTGCCGACAGCTCCAACACCAACTGAACTAGCTGGGCCTCGTCTAAGAAGCAGACAGGAGAACCCAAAAATCTCTCCTTACGTCACCCTCATCCCACCAACTAAGCAATTCCTGAAACATCCTCTGGGCACATAAAGATACAATCCTCACCCGGCTCCTGTCAACAAAAACAACACTTGAGAACTTCTGAAGACTCTCCAGAGTTAAGAAAGGAGAAAGATTACTACACCCCTCCTGAGAAAAAGTCTTTCCCAAGCACATTTCTTCACTGTTAATCGCCTGAGGAAAAAACTTCACAAGCTTCACTTGCTTAGATAGATAGGAGCTAGGTCAGTAGATGAAAGAAAACACAGAGACTTAGGTGGTGATTAGAGGATGTCAGTCCGTTTACACATTAGGTACAAGAGATGGCTTTCTTCCCAAACCTACCTGAGATAGCATCACTGTGGTAATGAGAAGGTTTGGGCTTGGTGGG
>NW_020173971.1:711839-714189 GCF_003031525.2 Neophocaena asiaeorientalis asiaeorientalis | reverse complement strand
CCTGAGGAGTCACATGAGGGGCACTTGGGAAGCAGAGGGCGGTAGACACCTTGGGACCCGGAGGAGGGGCACAAAAAAGGAAGGTGACAACAGCAAGTTTTGCCTATTTCAACATTTAGCTCTGAGCCTCCAAACACTAAGAAAGAGGAAGGAAATGTGCCCTCCTCTCGTGCCCCCTCCTTCTCCTCGGACCCCCTAAAATCAAACCACTGCTATTAGTACTAGTTGTCTGACATTGGTCAACCAGGGTTAGCAGAAGGCAATTACATCTTTCTACGTGAAGATGCCATCCGAGTTTCAAACAACTCTTTGTAAACTTTTGAAGCACAGGCTCTCAGGACTTAGGAGCCACCTGGATTTTTTAAAAGGCCCTTGAGCAGATTCTGTCCTTTTTGGAAAATTCATTTTTTGGCATCTTTCCGTTGTACCTATTTTACACCACACACACAGTATCTGTGCAATACTGGACACAGGTCAATGCCAGAGAGGTTTTTCTGATATCAATTAAATATTTGGGGTTAAACAAATTAAGATAGCTGGTGGATATCTGTTAGGTCTCTAAACTTTTTTAAAAACAGAGTTAGGAATTGGGACTCGATAACGATCTTTCATGTAATGGCTGAAAAAAAGAAAAAATAGGAACAAACCAGCACGCTCCTTCGGAGACCACTATCTCACACACAAATGTTCCAAAAGGCGAAACTACCAACATTATGTGCACCTCCACTTTGCACAAGATCCACACACAAGTGTCACACAGTGCATCACATCCTAATTCTGCAGGAGTGAATTAGCCAGGTAGGACAGAAAAGCCCCAGGACATTCGTGCACTTCGCTATGCTCACCTGATGGAGTCAAAACACACAGGGATCAGCCTCCCTCAGAAGGGAGGTTTTAGCCAAGTAGGCTGGCAAAGAAAGATTTTGTTTACTGAACACAATGTCTCCATTCCCCATTAGCAGTGGAAACATGGGGACCCTCAGGCTTTTCTCTATTAAGCCACAACATGCTTGCTAACTTCAGTGGCAATTGGCACTGGAATCCCCACACATATCAGCTCCAATATGTTACTGTTTATCAGCACAACTGAATGTGCTATTCTCTGCTGATCGCAGTGTTACAGAGGCCTTTGGTCATCTTTCCTCACTTTCCCAAGTTAGTCTAAACGTGGCAGAGAAAGGGAAGCTCAAATGAAGTTTGACAGCTTCCCTCTTCAACACCTGGGCCCAAGGCTGGCCTGGCAGGCAAAACCCAAACAGGAACCCCTGGCCTATCTCCTGCCCCTGTCGCAGAAAGCAGAAGAAACGCCACCTTCTTGGCTGTAGGGGCGGCACGGCCTGACTTCTCCCCTAAGCAATAGAAAGAACTGAAGGTAACAATAATTCCCCTCCTACTCACTCTCTTCCCTCCTCCCTAGACAGCTCTCAGAAACTAAACTTAAACTGGACTTGGTGCCCAGTCTATATTAGCGCGCGCGCCCGCACACGCGCGCGCACACACACACACACACCTTTTCCTCCACGGCAGTTGCTACAAAGTGTAATTACAGATTTGCACGTATTTATTTGCAAGGTCCCTGAGGGCTGGGACCAGGACTGTGGATCTACCTGGGCTCCGGCCGGGTGCATGCCCGCCACAGCCCGTGAGCAAGCTCGCTCGCTCCAGGCTGAACCCTTGCACTGTCCACGCGCTGTCCAATGTATCTACTGGGTCGTTCTGAGTATCCACAGCCTGACTCCCGACCAGACCGTGCAATCATTTTGATGGAACCGCCTGGAACCAGGCCCTCTGCCATCAAGCGCTAAGTGTCCCTTGCCAGTGTCGAAAGGTGTCATTACGAAGAATTTTTTTAAAGCCTTTAAAAAGATGAAAAAATAGGATCGAGCTTTAGCTGGAGTACGCAAACCTGCCTAAGTACCCGTTTCTTGAGTGTGCGGAAACACCGGGCGAGGGAATGCAACGCGCGCAGCCAGCACTGGAGAGTAGCCGAACAGAGACCGCCAAGACCCTCAAGGCCAGTGACAACCAGCGAGAATTAAAGGCAACTTTGCAACCCCACTTCCCCGTCCGCCAGGCTGCCGCGCCTTTTCTGCCTCCCCGAGAGCAGGGCCCACCAAGCCACCCGCTAATCTGTCAAAAAGGCGCTCGGAGCCGGCTTGGGAGGGCTGGTGCTGCAGGGCGGGGACAAAGGGACCGGGGTGGGTCACCCTCCCACTCATCCTCCCCAGCCAACATCATTTTACACCGACGCGGCGCGTCCAAAATGGAGGGAAACGTCTGCAATTTAAAACCGCAGCTCCATTTCCGCAGCTGGCCGGGCCGGACGCACCTTCAGCCTCGCCAGCAGCGG